>NW_027310265.1:0-123344 GCF_047496795.1 Chiloscyllium punctatum
TACTGACGTAACAGAGCTTTTTGACTATGATCTGCAGTCCTCTCTTTCACTCATAATACTCTCTGAGCCTTCCTAATTACTTGCTGTAGCTATCAGTTAACCTTCTGCAATTTGGCAAATAAAACACTCAGATTTCTCTGCATCGCAGAACTTTACAACTTCACCATTTAGTTAATGTTTCTTTATTATTTAGGTGTGCCAATGGGCTGAGGAGTGGGAGGTGGAGTTTAATTTAGATAAATGTGAGCTATTGCATTTTGCAAAGGCAAACCAGAGCAGGACTTAACGTTAAAGGTTAGGCCTTTGTGAGACCTAGTGGTGCGGGTGTACAGTTCCTTGAAACTGGAGTCGCAGGTAGACAGACTGGTGAAGAAGGTTTTGGCCTGCTGACCTTCATTGATGAGAATATTGAGATTCGGAGTTGGGATGTAAATTTGCAGCTGTATAGGATATTTTTGAGGCCACTTTTCAATTCCTGCTTGCAATTCTGGTCCCCCTTCTGTAGGAAAGATATTGTTCAAGTTGAGACGTTGCAGAAAATATTTACAAGGATGTTGCCTGGAATGGAGGGTTTGAGTTATCAGGAGAAGCTGAATAGGCTGGGGCTATTTTCCCTGGAGCATCAGATGCGAAGGAGTGACCGTATAGAGGTGTATAAAATCATGAGGGGCATGCATAGGTTGAAGAGCCAAGATTTGTTTTCCTGGAGTTGGTGAGTCCAAAATTAGAGTGTAAAAGTTTAAGGTGAGAAGGGAAAGATTCAAAAAAGACCTGAGGGGTAACTTTTTCACAAAGAGGATGGTGTACATTGAGGAAGGCACATAAGACCAAGATTTTATGGGTTCGGTCGATGCCGGAAAAAATCTGTGTAAACCACCTTGGCTAATCATAGAATATGAACTGTATTTTATGATCATCGAGGATTTATTGTCCTTTAATCCCAGCGGTTTCCCCAGCATAGTCATAGAGATGTGCAGCACAGAAACATACCCTTTGGTCCAACTTGTCCATGCCGACCAGGTATCCTAACTAAATCTACATATCCCTCTAAACCTTTCCTATTCACATACCCATCCAGAAGCCTTTTCAATGCTGTAATTGTACCAGTCTCCACCACTTCCTCTGTCAGCTCATTCCATATACACAGCACCCTCTGTGTGAAAAAGTTGCCCTTTAAGTCCATTTTATATCTTTCCCCTCTAACTATAAACCAATGCCCTCTAGTTCTGGACTTCCTCACTCCAGGGAAAAGACATTGTCTATTTATCCTGTCCATGCCCCTCATGATTTCATAAACCTTTATCAGGTCACCCCTCAGCCTCCAACACTCCCGGGAAGACAACCCCAGCCTATTCAGCCTCTCCCTGTAGCTCAAATCCTCCAACCCTGGCAACATCCTTGTAAATCTTTTTTGAACCATTTCAACTTTCACAACATCTTTCTGATAAGGGGGAGACCAAAATTGCACAATATATTCCAAAAGTGGTCTAACTAATGTCCTGTACAGGCACAACATGAACTCCCAACTCCTCTCCTAAATGCTCTGACCTTTCCTATCTACTTGCAACTCAACTTTTAAGGAACTATCAACCTGTACTCCAAGGCCTCTTTATTCAGCAACATTCCCCAGGACCTAATCTATGACCCTATGCATCACTTTGTCCTTAACTGAGGTTTCTCCTCTTCCACTCTGGTTAACAGGGCCCTCACTGATATACTAAATGAATCAGTAAAAGAGGTGATAAGGGTTCAGCTGAGAACTTTTAAAAAAGGTGGCAGCTGCACTGCTCGTAGTTTATTGTAGACTACCAAATCCAAGAGGAAAATAGAAGAGTAGGATGTCAGACATTTCTGAATATTCAACAATAGAACTTTGAGTAGTTGGTGATTTCATCTCTGAAATACAAATTGGAATATGAACAGAGTGAAAGGCACTGAGAGCAAAACATTCATTGAATCATATTTAACTAACCTCTTTAGCACACAAGAGCCCAGTGAGAGGAAGAGCAATTCAGGAATTGATCTTCTGAAATGAAGCTGGTCTTCTGGATGAACTGAGAGAGAGGGACTCTTTATGAGCTCCTGACAAGAATATATTTAGCATAAATATGGAACAAGGCAAAGACAACAAGATTAAAACGTTGATGTCTGGGGGAACAAATCTCATGAATCTGAGAGATTATCTGACGAAGTTCAACTGGATGCAGATATTTGAAGATAAAATAATGATAAACCAGTGGGAGGATTTCAAAAGTGAGATTCTAGAGACACAGTATAAACATGACCCAACAACAGAAATCATTATGCTTCCAGATCTAGTGCCCCATAGGTGTCCCCAAGCAGACAAGGTGACAGGAAACAGTCAAAGAAAGATACTGATCCTGACAAAACAATTCAAAAACTATGGGAAGCTTAGCCGAGAATCTAAATGGGTGAACTGAAAACTAAAAATAAACACTTGGAATGGCCAAGGAAGGACAGGGCAATGTTAGTGGGTAAGATCAAAAAGAAAAAGTGGTTTATTATGAAATTAAGAGCAAAAAGATAACTATGAAAATTATAGGGCTGTCAAGTGCAAGGTGATTAATGTTGCCACTGCACATTCACACACTAATGCACACACACAAACGATAATCCAATGCATCACTTAGTATTATATTACTTTAATCACAATGAATCATGTTACTATGTTTGTGATGTATTCCATGTTAATGAATATAAACCTGTTGTGGTGAAGATCTGTGGGAAAGATTTGTCTGAGGCATCATCTCATGAATTGGTTTTGAAGTCGAAATGTTTCCCTGACCACGGAAGTGCATCAAAGATAATCAAGACATAAACACTGTATTGGAGAACTGTGTCCCATTGTTACAATGACTATGAAGATACGGCATTTGGAAATAACACCCCAGACAGCTGCACATATTTCTTCAACCGTAATCTTGACGAGAGGAGCAGAGAGATGACATCTGGGGATGGGCTTGAAACAGGACAGTGATGTCATTGAAACCAATGAAATGAGCCAATACCAGGACATCCCGAGCATGACAGTCACAACAGGAGAAAGGGGAATGAAGAAATAACTTGGAATTTGACTTGCTGCTGAAGCTGGGTAAACCACAACTGCTGGAGAAATTCAGCAGGTCTGGCAAAACCTATCGAGAGAAAATAGTTAACATTTCAAATCAGTGATCCTTCATCAGAAGTAGTAAGATAGGGTGCTCCAAAATCGAGCTCAAATGAACTGTTCATAGGAAGGATGAAAGGGGAGGCAACAAAGGAGGAGGGAGTGACTATTTTGATTAGGGAAACATCACGGCAGTACGTAGAGAAGGTATTCCTGATGGATCGTCCAGTGAAGCTATCTGACTTGTGAAAAAAGGGTGTTATTACTTTGATGGGATTGTATTATAGATTTCCCAGTAGTCAGAGGGATATTGAGGAGCAAATATGTCGGGAAGTCACTGATAGCTGTAAGAATAGTAAGGGGATCTTAACTTTCCAAACACAGATTGGTAATGGCTGGGAGGAATTTGTTAAGTGTATTCAATAAATCTTTCTCAATCAATATGTAGATGGCCCTCTGAGAGAAGGGTCAAAACCCAACCTTCTCTTGGGAAATAAGGCAGGGCAAGTCACTGAGGTATTAGTGGGGAAACACTTACCACAATTCTATTAGTTTTAAAATAGCTATGGAAAAGGATCGGCCTGATCCAAAGGTTAAAAACTTTGGAGCTGACAGTGGGATTAATTCAGTTTCTGGATATTACAGCCTGTAAGGGTGATTTGTAGAGTTTGTTTCCCAACCTTTGATATTGTACAAAGGAGTAAGGTCACTCAGCACTCAGATCTGTTATTCTTTATATGTCTGATAGATTATGATCACATATTTAATGTTTATCTCCATATTTTTGTTTGCAATTATATCTTTAATATTGTAATGTACAAATAGTTTTCTATGTGGTATATCAATTATAAATAACCTGAACTCTATGGGAATATCTGTTTGAATTAAATAACTTGTGTGCCTTCTGGACATGGAGGAAACTTACAGGTTGTAAACAGAAAGTGCTGTAAATACTCAGCAGATCAGACAGCATCTGTGGAGAGAGAAACATAATGAATGTTTCTGGTCAATGACCTCTCATCAGAGAAAATTATTGATTAATTCCAATAGTCGTTGTTCTTATTTAATGTTCACAGCATCTGGAGTATATAGTTTTCAGTTTATAAATCTGCATAAACATACTCTTCAATTGGTTGTTGTAGGTTACTATTGAGAGATTAACACAGTTCTTATTGATCTTATAGATGCTGTGACTTGGAGGCTGGGATTTGTTTCCAGACCAGTTTGGAGAGAAATATAAATCATTTCTTTCTCTCTCACTCTGTTTGAGCGTTAGAATAAAAATATATCACCAGAACATGGGATCAGCATGAGACTGAACATTGTCTCTGTTTGAGCCTTTGGGAGTGATGACCCTTCTGTGTCTCTGTATCTCTGTCAGTGATAATGTGAGTGTGTGAGAGAGGGAACTACCCGCATTGTTACTTGTGTCTCAGCTGGAAGGTGGGAAGAAGAGCAGAAGGGAAAGGCTGTGATGGGCTGGAGGGCAGGAGAGGCTGAAATGACAGAGTAACAATATTGACCAAAATGGTGCAAGGAACAGGGTGGAGGGTGCAGTGGGAAAAGAGAAAAAGCAGAAGATGGGGATGTAAATTACAGGATCCTTACCAACTGTCATCTGAAAGGAATCAAAACAAAAGAAAACTGTGACAGTGATAACAAAGGGAGGTACTCTGCCATGTCACCTTCACTGTTTACAGGATGCATGATTACTGTCAGATTCTGAATAAATTCTGTCGGTTTCTCATTGTTAACTCAAATATGGCCATTTACTCTCAGTTTTCAGGAAACGGACCTGGAGTCAAGTGACCAATTCATTGGTTTTACAGAAAGTCTGTTCCAACCCAGTTTCAGTGGGAGGACACAGGGAAATGTCCTTTGGCTGTTGGTGCAATGGGCCCATCTTCTCAGGGCAATGTTACATCCCGAGAATTCTGTATTAACCAAAAACCCACTCTGTCTGTCACTGATGAGCATGACACTTTGTTGACATGACAAATCTCCGACATGAGCACTGGACGATATCGATATAGCTGGTTGTGAACAAAGAACAAAGAAGATTTACAGCCCAGGAACAGGCCCTTCAGCCCTCCAAGCCTGAGCTGATCCAAATCAACTGTCTAAACCTGTCGCCCAATTCCTAAGTATCCCTCTGCTTCCCATCTACTCATGCATCTGTCCAGATGCATCCCAAATTAATCTGCCATACCTGCCTCTACTACCTCTGCTGGCAACGTGTTCCAGGCAGCTATCACCCTCTGTGTAAAGTACTTGCCGTGTGTATCCCCCTTAAACTTTTCACCTCTCATCTTGAAAGCATAACCTCTCGTTAATGAATCCTTCACCCTGGGAAAAAGCTTATCTCTATCCACCCTGTCTATACTCTTCATGATTTTGTAAACCTCAATCAGATTCCCCCCTCCATCTCCTTTTTTCAAATGAAAACAAACCCAACCTATTCAACCTCTCTTCATAGCTCGCACCTTCTGGACCAGACAACATCCTCGTAAACCTTCTCTGCACCCTCTCCAAAGTGTCCACATCCTTTTGGTCATGTGGTGACCAGAACTATATGCAGTATTCCAAATATGGCCAAACGTAAGTCCTTTGCAACTGTAACATGATCTGCCAGCTCCTTTAGTCAATACCCCATCTGATGAAGGCCTTCTTGACCACTCTATCCACTTGTGTAGCAACCTTCAGGGTACAATGGACCTGAAGTCCCAGATCTCTCTGCTCGTTAACTTTCCCCAAGGCTCTTCAATTCATTGTATAATTCGCTCTAGAATCAGACTTCCCAAAATGCATCACCTCACATTTACCTGGATTGAACTCTATCTGCCATTTCTCCACCCAACTCTCCAGACTATCTGTACTCTCATGTATTCTCTGACAATCCCCTATGCTTTCTGCTACTCCACCAATCTTCGTGTCATCTGCAAACTTGCTGATCATACCAACAGTGACCTCTTCTAGATCATTTATGTATATCACAAACAACACTGATCCCTGTGGAACACCACTGATCACCTTTCTCCATTTCAAGAAACTCCCTTCAACTACTACTCTCTGTCTCCTGTTGCTCAACCAGTTCTTTATCCACCTTGCAAGAACATCCCACACATCATATGACTTCATTCTCTGTATTGATTTGCCATGAGGAACGTTATCAAATGCCTTACTAAAGTTCATGTGTATGACATCTACAGCCCTTCCTTCGTCTATAAACTTAGTCACTTCCTCAAAGAACTCTATTAAGTCGGTAAGGCACGATCTCCCCCACACAAAACCATGATGTCTATCACTGATAAGCGCATTCTTTTCTAAATATAAATAGATTCTATCCCTCAGTACATTCTCCTACAAATTTCCCAACACTGACATCAGACTCACTCGTCTGTAGTTACCCAGAATATCCCTAATAACCCTCTTGCACAGGGGGACAACATGAGCAACCCTCCAGTCCTCTGGCACCTCACCTGTGTTTAAGGATTCCACAACGATATCTGCCAGGGGCGCCAGCTATTTCCTCTCTCACCTCCCATCCAGTTCTGGGGATTTTAATAACCTCTAGCCGACCCAACACAACTTCCCAACTGATGGCAACGTGATCCAGACTAATCAAACATGTATCTCTAATCTCAAAATTCATCATGTCCCTCTCCTCAGTGAATACTGATGTAAAGGACTCATTCAGAATCTCACCCATTCTCTCAGGTTTGACACTCAGCCTTCCTTCATTATCCTTTAGTGGACCAATCCTTTCTCTAGTTATTCGCTTGCTTCTTATTTAAGAATAAAATGCTTTGGGGTTCTCCTTAATTCTGCTCGTTAAAGCTATTTCATGACCCCTTTTAGCCCGCTTGATTCCTTGTTTAAGACTGATCCTACTCTCCCGAGATTCCTCCAGGGCCTGTTCTGTTCTTAGCTGCCTGGAGCTTATGTACGCTTCCCTTTTCCTCTTGGCTAGTTGTACAATTTCTCCTGTCATCCACGGTTCATGAATCTTGCCCTTCCTATCCTTTGCCTTCAATGGGACATGCCTATCCTGCACTATCTTTAACCTCTCTTTGAAAGCCTCCCATATGTCAAATGTGGACTTCCCTTCAAATAGCTGTGTCCAATCCACATTCCCAGCTCCTGCCTAATTTTGATATAATTGGCTTTGGCCTAGTTTAGTACTCTTCCCTTCGGATCACTCTCATCTTTGTCTATAAGTATTCTAAAGCTTACAGAATTGTGGTCACTGTTCCCAAAGAAATCCCCCACTGTAACTCCCACCACCTGGCCTGGCTCATTCTCCAACACCAGGTGCAATACGGCCCCATCCCTCATCGGATTATTGAGGTACTGCTCTAGAAAACTCTCCTGGATGCGTTTTACAAGTTATGCCCCATCCAGACCTCTGACCATCGGTGTATCCCAGTCAATGTTGGGAAAATTAAAATCTCCCATCATCTCTACCCTTTGACAAAGGGTCAGTTAGACTCGAAACATCAGCTCTTTTCTCTCCTTACAGATGCTGCCAGACCTGCTGAGATTTTCCAGCATTTTCTCTTTTGGTTTCAGATTCCAGCATCCACAGTAATTTGCTTTTATCATCTCTACCCTGTTGCGTCTACATCATTCCATAATCTGTTTACCTATTCATTCTTCTACCTCATGCTCACTGTTGGGAGGCCTGTAATACAGCCCCAACAACGTAACTGTGCCCTTCTTCTTTCTCAGCTCCACCCATAATGCCTCACTATTCAAGCCTTCCATGGTGCCCTCCTTCAGCAAAGCCATGCTATCATCCCTGACCGGCAATTCAACTCCTCTCCCCCTTTTATTTCCTTCCCTGTCCTGTCTGAAGCGTCTATATCCTATAGGGATAGTGAAGGGGCTGGAGGAGGATAAGGAGATAAGGAGGGTTTAGGTGCTGGAGGAGATGACAGAGATAACAAGGGATGTTGGAGCTGGAGGGGTTTACAGAGGTAGGGAGTGGAATAGAGGTTGGAGGCTGTTGGCGAGATATGGAATAATGTCAATAGTCAAGATGGCTTCTCATACAGGGAGGGATGTAACTGCTGGATGTTGTCACAGAAAGAGGAAGGGATGTTGGGGCTGGAACAGATAGGGATAGGTACAGATACAGTGTCTGGAAGATGTTACAAAGATAGGGATGAGTTTTGATGGATGGCGGAATTGACAGTGATAGGGAGTTTGTAGTTTCTCAAGGACATTAGAGAGATGAGGGGTGTATGGATGGAGCAGGTTTACAGATATAGGGAGGCTTGTTGTGGCTAAAGGAGATAACAGAGATGGGAGGGTTGTAGGTGCTCTAGGAGGTGACTGACCTAGGGAGGTGTGCAGGGCTGGAGCATGTTACAAAGGTAGGGAAGAGTTTAGGGGCTGGCAGAATTTACAGAGATAGGGAGGTTTATAGAGATTAATGGAAGTGACAGAGATGGAAGGATTCTAGGTGCTATAGGAGGTTACAGAGATAGGGAGGGGTGCTGGGGCTGAGGGACGTTATAGTGAGGGTTTCAGTAACTCCCTGTTTGATCACAGTGAGGCCTCTTGAACCGGAGAGGTCAAAGTGTGACCTCACCGTGTACATCACAGAGAGAGCTCAGACATCACAACTGGTTTATAAACTGGCTTCATCGGAGACATGAGGCTGCTCCAGGAAACACAGGGAAGGCGAGATCACTGCACTGACCGTGTCTCTGGCTGATCTGTCTGGGAGTGAATGTGATCAGCAAGAAGATCAAAACAGCTTCACAGACACCACATTGTGTTGTGTAAATCCCATTGACGAGGTGATCAGACAGAAGGTAGTGAGATTTGAAAAGTCCCTCAAAAAAATCTTTCTCTTGCACTGACTGAGGTTTTGGTGAGAATGGGGAATAAATTCTCAGAGACTTACTCTGAGGAATTTTAGAACTTAGTTAAACTGGTTAAAATATCCAGAATTGATTCTTAACATGGGTCAGAAACTTAAATTCCAAATATTATTCCTCTCCTCTGACCGAGCCAATCCTGACATCACTGGTGGAAATCACAGTGATAGGGAGGGATGCAGTTGCTGTGAGCGGTTACAGTGACAGGGAGCAGTGCATGGGCTGGAGGATGACACAGCATTAGGAAGAGTTGGAGGGAATGGAGGAAATAACAATGATAGGAAAGAGTATAGGGGTTGGAGCAAGTTCCAGAGATATCGAGAAGTGCAGGGTTGAGTGCAGGTTACAGAGAGAGAGAGAGAGCTGTATGGTCTGGAGGAGATAACAGAGATAGGGAGATGTGTAGCAGCTGCAGGAGTTTTCAGAGATAGGGAGCTTTGTAAGTGTTGGAGGAGGTAACAGAGACAGGGAGTTGTGTAGGGGCTGGAGGAGGCAACAGTGATAGGGAGGGCTGTAGAGGCTGGAGGGGCTGACGGAGATAGAGCACAGTGTAGGGGATGGAGGATGTTACAGCGATAGGGAGGGATGTCAGGGCTGGAGTAGATTACAGAGATAGGGAGGGTGTAGATCTGAAGGAGCTTATAGTACTAGGGAACAGTGTTGATGCTTGAAGTTACAGAGATATGCCGAGTGTATGTGCTTGAAAGGGCTCCGAGACAGGAAGGTGAGTTGGGGCTGGATGAAGTGATAGACAAATGGAAAGATACTGGTTTTACAGAGATATGGAAGTCTGTAGGGGTTGGAGAAGGTTACTGAGCTTGGGACGAGTGGAGGGGCTGGAGGAGTTTAGAGAGTGGGGACATTCTGTCGGTCCATGGAGAATATTACAGACAAGGAGGAGAGTCGGGGCTGACAGAGATAGGGATGTATGTTGGGCTGGAGCTCATTACAGATCTGGGGAGGCAAGTAGATGCTGGAGGATATTATAGAGATAGTTGGAGGAGATTACAGAGATAGTAGTGTAGGGGCTGGAGGAAGTTACAGAGATATTGAGGGGTGTAGGGCCTGGAGTCATTTAGAGGCAAGGAGGGGTATAGGGGCTGGAGGAGTTTACATGCTGTTGGAGTTTATCAAATTGGGGGAGGGGTGGGGGGGTCGTGGGGGCTCAGGGGGCTGGATTGCAGATTAATCCAGAACCTCAGCAAATGCTCTGGGACTCAGGTACAAATCCCATCACAGCAGCTGGTGAAATCTGAATTCATTAATAAAGATTTGGAATTAAGAATGTACTAAAGGCCATGAAACCATTGTTAATTGTTGGAAAAATCCATCTGGCTCACTGATCTCCTTTAAGAAAGGAAATCTACCATTCTCACCTAGTCTGGCCTACATGTGGCTCCACACTCACAGCAACACAATTGACTCTTAGCTACTCTCTAAAATAGCAAGTTGTATCAATGGCTAACAAGGTCTCAATGAAGAAATGAAACCACATGGATAACCTGGCATGGTCTTGGCACCAAAAAGACAATGCTAGAATCAGCCTTGTGGACCCTGCAAATCTCCCTGGGGCTTGTGCCAAAATTAGGAGTGTGGTCTCACAGACTTATCAAGTAAGTCTCTATCTCTCTCTGTCTCTCTCTGTGCCCGCCCTCCTCTCACTGTTTCTGTCTGTCCTTTTCTTTGTTTCCTCTCTCTTGACCTCGATGTAAGAACGTTTTACTTCATCTGTCTCTTCATCCTTGTGCCTGACTTTACCCTTTATCTCTTTCTCCCTCTTTCTCCAGCTGTCTCTCTCTCTCTCTCTCTCCAGCTGTCTGTATTTCTCTGCTTGTCTCTGTCTATTGTACACAGTGCCTGCCCAAAAATCATCTTGCACTGCCCCACAATGATGTGCTTTGCTGTTCTTGCACAGGCTCAACATTCCCTTCCCAAACAAATTACATCACCCTTCTCCAGTTTGAGTTCAATTTGTCACTTTTCTGCCCAACTGAGCACTTTGTAGAAGCATAGACTCCCGAAAGTGTGGAAGCTGGCCATTCGGCCCATCGGGTCCAGGCCGACCTTCCGAAAAGTATCAAGCCAGACCCACCTTCCTGCAATATCCCTGTAACCCGGCATTTCCCATGTCTAATCCATCGAGCCTGCACATTCCTGGGTATTCTGCTATAATCAGAGAGCTCTGTCACTATTGATCCTCTGATTGTATCCAACACCCTCAGTGCCACTCCCTGAATTGCAAGTTTGCATAAATTGTGCAATGTTGCTGAGTTACAAAGGTGGAGATCCTGCACAAATTCACAAAGAGCATACCCAGTTATATATCACATTGACCATCAGATCATGTTGTATTAAAATGTCTCAAGTTTTGACGAGAATTGAGAATCAAGAAGTTATTAATTAGATTTGTAGGTGCCGGTGTTGGACTGGGGTGTTCAAAGGTAAAAATCGCACAACACCAGGTTATAGTCCAACAGGTTTATTTGGAAGCACTAGCTTTTGGAGTGACACTCCAACAACCACCTGATGAAGGAGCAGTGGTCTGAAAGCTAGTGTTTCCAAATAAACCTGTTGGACCAAAATCTGGAATTGTGTGATTTTTACCTTATTGAGGTTCAAGATCATCCAAGTGATTTGGAAGTGCAGGTAGTGAACAATCAATCGGCAGTGAGTGTTCAGAAACAAGTTGGGGTGGTGGTGGCAATGAAATTGGAGAGGTTTTTAAGTGTTCTTTGTTACAGGTTTGAGCAGGGACACATATTGTACATCTGCCAATGTATCCGGAAATGATCATGTGACTACTACAGAGACAGGTAACAGGTGAATTCATGCTACAACTCAGCAATTGTCTTGAATGTTACATTTAAAGTTATTTAGAGCAGGGAAATTAGACGTTACCAAATTTCATGCATTTGTTGGTCCCCTCATACATGCCTAGGCCAAGTAAAATAGAGGTTAGATACAAAGCACGATCCCACAACACTTCCCAATAAAGCAATCCTACATCAGGTAGAGTATAGTCTGGTTACAGAATAAAAACCCCTGCACTATCACTATCAGACATTCCCAGGAGAGGTACAGCCCAGGGTTGCATAAAGTGTCAGACTCTTCTGGTTTGAAATCTCCAACCTTCCCAAGGCAGGGACCTGCATTCAACTTTCCAAATGGCAAGCAGTGTATGTTTCTGAAGCAAAATGAAGCCTGTACACTGTGTCATTGAAGCAGTTACAATGTAGGGACAGGAAGGGATTGACAGAGCTCAAAGCTGTGATCTCACAGAGAGTGAACTTGGTGAATGATGGATTGGGTGAAAGAGGGAACGGAATACTCTTCTCCACTTTTCATTTGCTTTCATTGAGTAGCAATGCCAAGTGCTTGGTTCCTCATACAGTGCAGAGGAAGGAGATTTTTGGGACTAACTGGTAAGCCATTCAACATGTTATAACTGGTCAGTAACTTCAAAATAAGATTAGATAGCACTGCTGCAAGGAAATGGTAGACAAGCAGGAGGCGAGAAGAACACAGCAAACCAGGCAGCATCAGGAGGTGGGGAAGGCAATGTTTCGGGTGTAACCCTCCTTCAGGACTGGGGGTGGGTGTAAGGGGAGCTGCAGGTAAACAGGGTGGGGGGGGAGCAGGGTGGTGAGGTGGGGATAGGTGAAGACAGGTCAAACTGTTTGGTCGCTGGGAGGAATGAATCCAATTGGTGGCTAGAAGGGAGAGGGGAGAGGCTGGGAATGGAGTCAGGGGAAGGGAAGGGGGGTTGTTTGAAATTGGAGAACTCAATGTTGAGTACTCAGGACTGCAGGCTGCCCAGGTGGAAGATGAAGTGTTGTTCCTCCAATTTGTAGTGCAATGGAGGAGGCCGAGGATGGTCATGTCAGAAAGGGAGTGGGAAGGGGAATTAAAATGGGCTGTGACTGGGAGGTCTGCTCGCCCTCTGTGGGCCTGGCCGAGATGCTCGGCAAACTGTTCACTAAGTTTATGTTTGGTCTCCCTGTTGTAGAGAAGACCACACCGGGAACACTGGGTACAGTAAACTAGGTTGGAGGAGAGGCATGTGAACCTTTGTCTCACCAATGATGCAAAACCTACCAGCACACCACCCCCTTCACCTCCATCCAGTGCCCCAAACAGTCCTGACAGGTGAGACAATTTCAAATAACCTCCTTTCCCATCCCCTGATTCCCTTCCTAGCCCCTCCCCCTCCCTTCCATTCCTCTCATCGACCCTTCCTCCCAGCCACCAACCAGATTCACTTCTCCCATTGACCAACCAGGTCATACCCTCTACCTGACTTCACCTATCCCCACCAACACCCTGCCCCATACACCCCCTTTAACTGCAGCTCCCCACAAACCCACCCCCAGTCCTGAAGAAGAGTTACCCCCAAAATATTGCCTTCTCCACCTCCTGATGCTGCCTGGCTTGCTGTGTTCTTCCAGCCTCCTGCTTGTCTCCCTTGGAATTCAACATCTGCAGTTTTTTTTTGTCTCTGAGCAAGGAAATGGTCAACCTGTGGAATGTGGGATTCTAGGAGGTTCGATATGTCAGAGATAAACATATCTCCTGGAAATGTCACAGTGTGCATGAACTGGAGCTCTGTTTTCCAGAGTTGGAGTAACTGTGGGCCATCCACGGGGCTGAGGATGAGGGGAATACCACATTTATGGAGTTGGCTCCACCACAGTTTAGTGTGTATGGGTAAATAAGGAATGAGTGACAGCCAGGTATCTCAAGGGTCCCCTGAGATGATCGAGATCACACACCAGTTCCCTGCTTTGGAAACTTGTAATGGAAAGGATTCATCAGAGGAATGTAGACAGAGTCATGTCAGGAAGATAGGAACAGTGGGTACACCATACTGATAATGGGCTCTTTAGTTCGGGGAACAGAGTGGAGTTTCTACAGTTATAAACATATCTTCAGCATGCGATGATAACCTCCCTGCTACCAGGGTCAAGGATATCACAGAACAGCTGCAGGAAATTCTGCTGCTGCAGGAGGATCAAATGACAGAGGTATTGCTCCATGTTGGTGACAAAGACCTCGGTGGGAATGTGGGGATGTGGTCCATGAAACAGATTTGAGGCAGCAAGGAATGAGTTTGAAAAGCAGGATGTGGAACACAGTATTCTCAGAATCACTGCCAGTCCCATGTGCTGATCAGAATTTGAGCAGAATAATTGGATGGTTGAACATGGGTCTGGAAAACGGGTTCAGAAGGTCAGGCAGCATGTTTCAAGGCATTAGGACCAGCTCTAGAGCAGGCTAGAACTCAACAAGATGGACAGTTTACATCTTGGTAGGACTGGAATGAACATCCATATAATTCCCCCAAATAGGTTTGTGAGTGCTGTTGGGGAGGTGATAATCGAGATGAGAAATGGCTTGGGAATGTAAGTGGCATCTTGGCTTCAAGGGAAGGCTGCATTCATATTCTGTCCCTCCCCGATCAGTTTCTTGGTCATGTGCTGCTGGATCCTAAATTGCTCCCAATCATCAGGCTTACTATTGTTTCTGGAATTGTTATCCGCCATTTCATTTGACTTTCTGCAACAAAACCTGTAATTGTTTTTCGACCATCACACCAGCTGGTTACATTTACAGCATAGCAGAACATCGAACAATTTCATCTTGAGTTTATACAACAAGACTCACACAATCCGAAAAAGAAATGAAATCAGTGGAAGAACATGGAACATTTTGGATACACGAGTGAGAGTGTAAAATCGAGAATTTGGAGGACAATATGCCTGTGCTGGTTTTTGCAGTTACCGGATGATCAGGGAATATTGGGATTTGCTGGGATTTGCCAAGGCAGGATGGCGGAAGACACTTGGACAAAGTAAAGGTATGGAGTTTCTAATCTGGTCTCCAGCCGATATGGTGTGTGCTACAAAGGTCCAGATATAACAACGGAATACATTACTGTTTCACCAAATATGAACTGAGGTAGGGATATAGGAGCTGTTCTGCAGATGGAAACAATTCAATTCTTCATGATGATGTAAATATGATTTTGAATTTATCACACCCTTCAATATGAAGCCACAAGCAAACAGGGTTCATCCAGAGTCAGTTCACAGTGAGCTCCATGGAGACAGTGAGAGCCACCAAATGTGTTCATGATGAGATGTTGCCTCATTTGCCATATCCGACCCCATTCCCAAGTTTCGGATCACATCTGCCACCAAGCCCTCTAATTGGGCCTTGGAGTTTCCCAACGACTTTCCCAAAGATTGTGTAAAGAAATGAATAATGAAATGGAGTGAGATCAGTCTCAGGGCCGGGCAGACAGTGTGGAAATGGGCAAAGTAAATTATCAAAAAAAATATATTTGCAATAAAAAGACAGACTTTTTTTCTGTTTACACATCACATTATTTAGTCTTTATAACAGGAACTTTTCTTTCACTTTTTCCAGATGTATATATCAGAGACTTCAGTGCGGAAGAATATTTAATTCCTTTTTTGTTTTGGCTTTTGTTCCTCCCCTTCCTACGAATTGTTGCTCATTACTAACAGGACTTTACACTGGCTTTTCACCTCCAGGCTCTTTCATTTTGCTCCTCAGATGGAGTCATTCCTTGTCCATGAGGAAAGGAGTGTTATCATGTTGCTGCTCCTCCTTCTCCTTTCAGTCCATTCCTCACGTGGACTCCTCGTTCCATTATCTGCTGCATCCAATGTTGACTCTCAGCTACGTGGATCTATTCATCAATTGAATTATTTTTATAAGGGGATATTTCAATGTATACTTTAACCGGTCTCTGAAACTATTCTGCATCACCACATAAATAAATGCATTTGTGCAGCAACTTAAATCCCGCAGCATAAATGTGATTAGTTCGAAGAGATAAAAATCATCCAAATAATAACCAACATTGAAGAAATATAAAATATACCCCAGCCAGAGAAGTATGAAGCTGGCAGATACAGCAAAGAGTAAAGTCACAGATTTCTTTCTGCTCTCTATCTCGGGGTCATTCTCTGTTTTCCTTTGACCCTTCAGTCCCTTACGTGTCTTAACTGCTTCAAAAATGTGTTTGACAGTCATGATGTTCAGAAAGAGAATAAAAGTGAATGGGAGAAGTGGTGTTAAAAATGTTTCAATATATCGATAACTCAGCCAATGAGCATCATTATTAAATCTGTAGGTGGTGTAACAGTACCACGGAACATTGTTAATGATCCTTCCGGCTTCAAATCGAAAATAGTTGGGAATATTCTTTAAAGAAAGGAAAATGCAGATTGTTGCTAGAACCCTCATTGCAGTTTTCTCTGTGCAATACTGAGGTTTCATCTGATGAATACAAATGGCAACAAATCGATCAAAAGAAAAAGCGACAGTGAACCAGACAGAACAATCAATGGTCAAGCGGCTCAGGGCATAGATGGCTCTACAAATAGGAGTGATGTCCAGGAAACACCGTGGATAATAATAGTAGGTAAACTTATGAAGCATGATATCAAAAGTAACATACAGTAGATCAGACACTGCCATGGTTACCAGATAACGGGTGGTGCATGTCGAAAGACCACACTTGCCCCCAGACAAGAATAGAATTGCTGTTAGACTAACTGTAAGAGAGAGAGAAAAAAAAAGACAAAGTTACTGATCAAATATTCTCTATGCATGATGGATTTTAGCACAAACATATTTGTTGTTCTGTGTCTTATCATCAGAATCACTATAGTAATACCTCTCAAATGAATCAATTGCACTTTTAGAGACACAATCACATGATTAATCACATGATTAGCAAATTACTCCCAGAAAGACAAAATGTAATCAGTATTTTTTGGGGAAGGCAGACGTTGTTTCTTCTCCTTTATAGGTTACTGTGACTGGCAGGAGTTTCCCATAAGACCACAACATCCCCAAGAAGACACCTGGGATCAAGAAAATAAAGAATAGGAGACACCTGACATGGTCATTGACTGCAAAATGTTTGCATTCAGCTTTGGAAGTTTCCGCAGCTCAGATTGACTCCAGTATTGGATGTCCACGCTATATGACAGATAGTGCAGGATATTGAATCACTCCACAGTGTCCAGGAATGGATGCCCTCCACAATATGGACAGATAAAAGATTGGACATTGAGTCACTCCCTCATGCACAGGACTGAACATACTGACAATCTGAATTATGAAGGTATTCAGCAGTGAATCCAACCATCATGTCCCAGGTTAGATAGCATCATATACAAGATTTTGTTTTTATCTGTATAGTGTGGAAACAAGCTCTTTAGCCCAACAAGTCTGCACCAACTCTCTGAAGAGCATCCCACTCAAACACGTGCCTACCCAATCCCAGTAACCGTGTGTTTCCCATGGCCAATCCACCGACCCTGCACATTTTTGGACTGTGTATGGAGACCAGAGCACCCAGAACAGACTGAGAGAAAATATATAAATGGCACACAGTCACCAGAGGCTGGGATTGAACCTGGCTTCCTGGTGCTACGAGACAGCAGTGCTAACCACTGAGCAACCATGCCATCCAGCTTCCAATATTTGTGATGGAATTCCCCCACATGTTCAAGCCTGTAAACTGTAGTCTTCACATAAATAAAATCTGAATCCATGCAGCATCATTCATTGCATCTTTAGAAATCAGACACTTTATGTGGGATTAAGCAAAGCTTCTTGCCTGATGTCTAGGCTCACGCTCCAAAACTCCTCTCCTAGGCTCTCTCCTTGTGAATGGAGATCCTCCTCCCAGATTTGGAGCACAAACTAGGGCTAGGAATCTTCACAGTTTAACCAGCACTCTCTGTGGAGATCACCAGAATTACACCACAACTTGTTCGAGGATACCAAACACAGAATAGCCTTTATTGTCACATAAACTCAATGAGTACAGTGAGGAGTTTATACCTCACCAATTACAGTGCCAACTGAGGTACAAAAGTAAAAGTTCAGGACAGCAGACCATGCTGGCAGCTAGTTTTCAGTCCGCGCCAATGACACACCATGCCAAGAAGCCGCTATGCAAGGAGGCTGTTACACCAGACTAGGACATTGCCATGTCACCCCGGGAGGCTGCTGCACCAGGCAGGGAGGTCACTGTGCTGTAAGACCACTGTACCAGGTCAGGAGGTTGCCACACTGGGAGGTCACTGCGCCAAGAATAGAGGATGGCAGGTGTTAGGCTGGGATAGAGGTGTTAGGCTGGGAGGCCCCTACAACAGGCCAGGAGGATACCATGCCTCACCGGAATGCTGCTATGGGAAGCGAGAAGGCTGCCACAAATTGCCAGGAATCTGTTGTGCCAGGCCAGGAGACCGTGAGCGGAGGCTGCTGTGCCAGGCCAGGTGTCGTCACCAGCGGCTGGGAATCATCTCTGCAGGCAAAACATCGTCACTTCCCAGAGGCCAGGAGTCATCACCAGCGGTCGGGAATCATCTCTGCAGGCAAGGAATCATTGCTCACCAGCGGCCAGGAAGAAAAGGAGCAGGAAAAGAGAAAGAAGAACACGTGGAGCGGATGAGTTCTGGCTGGAACATCCTACTCTGCTGCCTTCTTGGAGCTTGGTATCAGGGACTCCTGCTGTGGATCCAGTCCAGTGTCAAAGATTAGGGGAGATGATGGGGTTTTGGTCTTGTGAAACAATGATTTCAGAGATCAAGGGGAGCTGGGTTCGATATCCACAACGGCAGATGGTGAATTCTATACAAATCTAGACTTAACAGGTGACCACTAAATTGTTATCAGCTGTCAGGAAAAAGAATCCCATCTCCTTCACAAATGTCTTTCAGAGGAGGTAAGCTTTCATTCTAACATGGTCTGGGCCACATGGGACAACAGTGTGTTGGAAATATGCCTTTAAGAGGGATTTATTTTGTCCTGTTCTCTTGAAGAGAGCTATTGTCAACTATTGGTGAGGAGTCTGCTCCATGGAAAGCAGGTTAAATAGCTTTGTTATTTTTTAATTTTACATGAAAAACACCTGAGTGGATGGAGTTCGGCTCACAAACTCCCAGGGTTTTAGTTTCTGCTATCTGTTGTTGAACTTTGTGTTTTGGAGTTGAAACTGGTCAATACAGTTCTCTCTCTGCTGCTACAGAAAATCTTGAGGACTCTCTCAGTTGTTGAAAGGGTTCTTTCAGTATTTTATTCTGCCGCCTTAGAATGAGAAGACCGCAATGAGAATCACATTATTTTGTTGAATTTGCTTTCGCCAAGGGTGTGTTTATGGATGAGGTTAAAATACAAATTACTTTGTCTCTGGTCAATAATATAGAATAAAATGTATCTGCAAATACAATGCTGCAAATGCAAATTCACCTCATTGACATGTGTGTGTGTGTGCATGTGAGAAGGAGAGAGAGAGAGTGCATGTGTTGGGGCGGTGGGGGAGAGGGACAGAGTGTGAGTGTGTGCATGCTTAGTGGAGTGTGTATAGGTGGAGTGGTCAATAGCCACATTTGATACCCAGAGGATGGCCTCAACTGGGATCTGGGGTTTAAGTCACACTACAGTTGACTCCACTACACTATACACACACACATATATATGCTCATACACTCACATTGACTCTTTCACATACATATTCTCTCTCTCAGCCACACACATACACAAGCCCCACAAGCACACCCTCTCACAGGCTTATACTCCATCACACTCACACTTTACCAAGCACACAGTCTCGCTCGCACGCACACACACACTCCTCTCCCTCACATGTACACACACAGACATTTAAGTCAATGGGCTGAATTTGCATTGGCAGAATTGTATTTGTAGATACAATCTATTTTGCTCAGAAAGCACACAATCTGCAGGCAGTGAATGCAGGCAGTCAATCTATGTAACATTTTATAAATTCCTACATTGGAACTAGAACCAGTCTGACTCAAGGATGGAATACATACAGTCTCTCACCTCACACATTTAATGCATTATCTGAGCAGGAATGTCACTTTTTAAAATAAAACCTTAAGTTATCTCGGGAATATGACTTGAAAGAAATTCTGGGATTTACATATTAATGAATTAAAACCCGCAACCTATTCTAAAAGAAAGACTTAACAGCAATCTAGATTTCTTCAGTATATTGTATCAGTTGCATGACACTATGATCTTGTGCTCTCAATTCTGTGTCTTATGAACCTGCCCCATGAGCTACCTGACGAAGGAGTAGTGCTCCGAAAGCTACTACAGGTACACAATCCTTTATCCGAATCCTTGGGACCAGTTGGTTTTTGGAATTCGGAAATTTTCGCATTTCAGAATAAGTGACAGTTTAATGGTGATTTTAAAAAAAATTGTACCAAACAGCAGACTCATTGGTGAGTACTACAGGCCCTGAGACAGAATTGCTGGGTGCTGGGTCAGGCCCCCACGTCACATCTGATGTGGGTCGAGTGGGTATGGAGTTGGGTTAACTGTTTGCACGCCAAACAACCTTGTAAATGAGAAAAAACTTCACAAAAGGAACTTCAGTTTTGGGAGCTTTTCGGATTTCAGGATTTTGAATAAAGGATTGACTGCCTGTATTTCCAAATAAACCTGTTGAACTATAACTTGGTGTTCGATGATGTGATTAAGATCTGATTAAGGAACAGATATTCTGTAAATACAAGTCAAACAGTCCTGAGTTTGTCACACTTTAGAGTTAACACTTGCTTCTTTGGAAGATCAGCAGCTGGGAATAAAAAATGGGCAATGTGTGACAGTCTGGAGACCCGGTCGAGTCAGAATATTTGTCATTACCATACAAAAAGAAGAGAAATGCCCACAACTTGAGAAATTGGATTTGTGAGCTCTGTTAGTGACATTAAATGTGGTGGGCAGGATCGAGTTGTAAAGTCTTAAGTCAAATGTCTCATTCATGATTTTCTCTACTTAATGGCCTAGATACTGCATTCTGTACTGTTAATTCTCTGTAATGCTCTTAAACTCAATTATTAATCAGAGTCATAATATTGCAGATACTAAAGTCAGTTATTTGTTGAAACAAACACTTTTATTCCAAATATTTTTTTTTATTCCTGTATGTCCATCCTCCTATTCACCTGTCCACTCTACCCCTCCCCATGAACCAATCACGATTACCTCCTATCTGCATCCACCTAACACCATCCTACCTGCCCTTCCCCCAGCCCTACCCCCCTCCCTCTATTTATTTCTTTGCTCCCCTGCCGTCCCCTGCCCTGATGAAGGATCCCAGCCCCAAACATCATCGACTTCCCTGCTCCTCCAATGCAGACTTCTCCAGCTCCACATTGTTGACTTATATTTGTTTATCTCCAACGGATCATTTAACTTTGGAAACTTTGGACCAAACATATTCACCCAACTGAGAAGATTTTCCCACATGCAATCCATCATATTTCCAAGCTAGATTCACAGATCCATTTGTGAACAGATCAGAAGTGAGAAATAAAATACAAATAAATCATCACATGGTTTCAATCAAGTTATCATCCTATTTCCCACTGCGGTCAGATATTCCATTGCATTCAATTCCTCACAAACAATTAAAGTTTGTAGTCTGGGTTACTCCTCCCTGTGCAAAACTACAGGGGTAAGTTGTTCCCCTCCAGTCAGTAACCCCTACTCAGTGTAATTTTACTCTGAGAGATTCTCCCAGTAACACTTGGACACTGGGGTTAGTTGTTCCCCTTTGGCTGGGAACCCACACTCGGTCAAATTCTAACTGAAAGATGCTGACTGAATCACATTGCCACTGGAACCTGGTATTCCTATTGACCCACATGTAATACAGTTCCACAGTTAAAGACGTTCCCTGTAAGACTTGCAATTGAGGTCACTGGTATTCTGCTATTAGTGCTCCCCATTTACTCCAATGCTGCATTTACAGATACCCATAGAAAAGCAAGAATACTGGCTCAGAAGTTCATACCTGTGCAGTTACCCCATTCTGTACAATTCTACAATGACACATCCTCCCAGCAACATGAGGGTCCAGCCTGAGGTTTGTGATCCCCATTCAGTACAATTCCATGATCCGGAATACCTTCACTCAGAGTGATTCCTGGAGATCTGGATCAACAGTACACAACATTCCAATCAATCTCTGGATAATGCAGAGTCTCTGTGAGCTACAGATAGAGTTTCTTTCCTCAGCTGAGGAATTACACCACAGAGTAAGTTTGGAAATGTTAACTGCAGACGTTGATCTCACACGATGGAAACTCGCATTAACCCAGTGATCTGTCCCCACCAATATCATGACCCCATACATCCACGGACTGATAAAAACCCACAAGATGGTCAAAGCCATCTCTGCTGACCCTCACTTTTCACTCCATAATAACCTGCTGAACCCACCCATTGCCCTGTTGTATCTGGGCTCCCATTTGGAGTGAGCTGCCTGAACAAGATCCACCAACACAATCCCTTTCCATCAAGGAATGGGAAACACCAGGTGTCACTGTGAGGTGGGTTGTTACAAAACCCGTCTGACCGATAGCAGGCTGTGAACTACCACAGAGAGAGGGTGGTCTTCCGAAACCCTTTCTAGACCAGGCAGGGCTGGTGCTCAGCCAAACTCCATCAATATGGCCTCAGTGTAAACCCATTCTGCACAGTATAGGGAAACACACAATGCTGAACATTACTGAGGAAACTCCAAACTGACAAACTATTCGCTTTAAACACAATAAGTGAGGACACTACTGTCTGACATCAGGATTTGCTTTGCTAAATGGAAATATAACAATTATCAGTCGTAAGTAGAAATAACTATGTTTCAATGCAGCGACTTATGCAACTTAAAATTATAACAAAGCCTACCAGGAACACCAACAATGGCAAGGGTGGTGTAGTATACTGTAGCGATCCTCAGTCTTAGAAAATACATTCTGTTGTTTGTGAAACCACCTCCCCCTTCCTGCTGCTGGCAATCTGTCCAATTTGGAGAATCCTCTCAGAATTGGAGATGAGACAGTTCCAGAGACTTTATTTTATATTGTGTTGCATCTCCACTGGGAAACTGTGATTACACCTTCAGGCTTTTTTATAATTTTGAACAATAGCTTTACTTTAATGATGTGATGTCATTGAGATTTAATCTGTAATTGAATACCCCAAAGACTGCACTAATCTGATCCTGGTCTCAACCGTTAATTCCAACTTGTCTTCAAACAACAATACTGAAATTATTTCAAGCACTATTAGCCACATCAATATCTCAATACCTTTTGATATCCTTTTCAGTGATGACCTTCACCCTGCTGAGGCTATTCAGACATTCAATACCTCATGTTGGAGAGCTCCTTGAAAGCTGTTCTACTACACGCTGTTATCCCCCAGCTTTCCTTGTTCATTCAGTTTTATAATTCATTTGGGAAATTCTATCTTGCCTAATACTGTCAAAATTTGCCTTCCTTAACTTTGAGATCAGGTTTATCCTTTTCCATCACTACTTTAAAACTACAAAGGACAAAGACAAAGAAAATTACAGCACAGGAACAGGCCCTTCGGCCCTCCAAGCCTGCGCCGATCCAGATCCTCTATCTAAACCTGTCGCCTATTTTCTAAGGATCTGTATCCCTCTGCTCCCTGCCCATTCATGTATCTGTCTAGATACATCTTAAATGATGTTATTGTGCCCACCTCTCCCACCTTCACTGGCAACTCTTTCCAGGCATCAACCATCCTCTGCATAAATAACTTTCCACGCATACCTCCCTTAAACATTTCCCCTCTTACCTTGAACTCATTACCCCTGGTAATTGAGACCCCCACTCTGGGAAAAAGCTTCTTGCTGTTCACCCTATCGATACCTTTCATGATTTTGTAAACCTCAATCAGGTAACCCCTCAACCTCCATCTTTCTAATGAAAATAATCCTAATCTACTCAACCTTCCTTCATCGCGAGTGCCTTCCATACCAGGCAACACCCTGGTGAACCTCCTTATCACACTCTCCAAACCATCTACATGCTTTTGGTAATGTGGCAACCAGAACTGTATGCAGCATTCCAAATATGGCTGAACCAAAGTCTTATAGAACTGTAACATGACTTGCCAATTCTTGTACTCAATACGCCGTCCAATAAAGGAAAGCATGCCGTATGCCTTCTTGACCACTCCATAGACCTGCATTGCCACCTCCAGTGTACAATGGACCTGAACACCCTGATCTCTCTGCACATCAATTTTCCCCAGGGCTTTTCCATTCACTGTATAGTTCACTCTAGAATTGGATTTTCTAAAATGCATCACCTCGGATTTTCCCAGATTGAACTCCATCTGTCACTTCTCTGCCCAACTGTCCAATCTATCTATATTCTGCTGCATTCTCTAACAGTCCCCTTCACTATCTGATACTTCACCAATCTTAGTGTCATCTGCAAACTTGCTAATCAGACAATCCATACCTTTCTCCAGACCATTTATGTATATCACAAACAATAGTGGTCCCAATACCGATCCCTGTGGAACACCACTGACCACAGTTCTCCATTTTGAGAAACTTCCTTCCACCACTACTCCATCTCCTGCTGCCCAGCCAATTCTCTATCCATCTAGCTTACACACCCTGGACTCCATGTGACCTACCATTGGGAACCTTACCAAACGTCTGACTGAAGTCCATGTATATGATATCTACAGCCCTTTCCTCATCAATCAACTTTGTGACTTTCTCAAGGAATGCTATTAAGTTGGTAAGGCATGACTTTCCCTACAAAAAGACATGTTGCCTATCACTGACAAACCAATTTTCTTCCAAATGGGTACATATCTTATCCCTCAGTATCTTCTCCAGCAGCTTCCCAATCACTGATGTCAGGCTCTTTGGTCTATAATTACGTGGATAATCCCTGCTACCCTTATTAAACAAGGGGACAACATTTGCAATTCTCCAGTTGTCTGGGACCTCACCCATGTTCAAGAATGCTGCTGTTAAGGCCCCAGTTATTTCCTCTCTCACTTCCCTCAGTAACCTGGGATAGATCCCATCCAGACCTGGGGACTTGTCCACCTTAATTCCTTTTCGAATATCCAACACTTGCTCCCTCCTTATGCCAACTTGACGGGGAGTAATCAAGCATCTATTCCTAACCTCAACATCTGTCATGTCCCTCTCCTTGGTGAATACTGATGCAAAGTACTCATAAAGTCATAGAGATGTACAGCATGGAAACAGACCCTTCAGTCCAACCCATCCATGCCGACCAGATATCCCAATCCAATCTAGTCCCACCTGCCAGCACCCAGCCCATATCTCTCCAAACCCTTTCTGTTCGTGTACCCATCCAAATGCCTCTTAAATGTTGCAATTGTACCAGCCTCCACCACTTCGGCTGGCAGCTCATTCCACACATGTACCACCCTCAGTGTGAAAAAATTACCCCTTAGGTCTCTTTTATATCTTTCCCCTCTCACCCTAAACGTATGGTCTCTAGTTCTGGACTCTCCGACCCCAGGGAAAAGAGTTTGTCTATTTATCCTATCCATGCCCCTCATAATTTTGTAAATCTCTATAAGGTCTCCCCTCAGCCTCCGATGCTCCAGGGAAAACAGCCCCAGCCTGTTCAGCCTCTCCCTCTAGCTCAGATCCTCCAACCCTGGCAACATCCTTGTAAATCTTTTCTGAACCCTTTCAAGTTTCACAACATCTTTCCAATAGGAAGGAGACCAGAATCGCACGCAATATTCCAACAACGGTCTAACCAATGTCCTGTGCAGCCGAAACATGACCTCCCAACTGTACTCGATACTCTGACCAATAAAGGAAAGCATACCAAACGCCTTCTTCACGATCCAATCTACCTGCGACTCCACTTTCAAGGAGCTATGAACCTGCACTCCAAGGTCTCTTTGTTCAGAAACACTCCCTTGGACCTTACCATTAAGTGTATATGTCCTGCTGAAATTTGCTTTCCCAAAATGGAGCGCCTCGCATTTTTCTGAATTAAACTCCACCTGCCACTTCTCAGCCCATTGGCCCATCTGGTTCAGATCCTGTTGTAATCTAAGGTAACCCTCTTTACTGTCCACTACACCTCCAATTTTGGTGTCATCTGCAAACTGTACCTCTAATGCTCGCATCCAAATCATTTATGGAAATGACAAAAAGTAGAGGATCCAGCACCGATCCTTGTGGCACTCCACTGGTCACAGGCCTCCAGTCTGAAAAGCAACCCTCCACCACCACCCTCTGTCTTTACCTTTGAGCCAGTTCTGTATCCAAATGGCTAGTTTTCCCTGTATTCCATGAGATCTAACCTTGCTAATCAGTCTCCCATGGGGAACCTTGTCGAACGCCTTACTGAAGTCCATATAGATCACATCTACTGCTCTGCCCTCATCAATCTTCTTTGTTACTTCTTCAAAAAACTCAATCAAGTTGGAGAGACATGATTTTCCATGCACAAAGCCATGTTGACTATCCCGAATCAGTCCTTGCCTTTCCAAATACATGTACGTCCTGTCCCTCAGGATTCCCTCCAACAACCTGACCACCACTGAGGTCAGGCTCACTGCTCTATTGTTCCCTGGCTTGTCTTTACCGCCCTTCTTAAACAGTGGCACCACGTTTGCCAACCTCCAGTCTTCCGGCACCTCACCTGTGACTATCGATGATACAAATATCTCAGCAAGAGACCAAGTAATCACTTCTCTAGCTTTCCACAGAGTTCTCGTGTACACCTGATCAAGTCCTTGGGATTTATCCACTTTTAACCATTTCAAGACATCCAGCAATTCCTCCTCTGTAATCTGGACATTTTGCAAGATGTCACCATCTATTTCCCTACAGTTTATGTCTTCCATATCTTTTTCCACAGTAAATACTGGTGCAAAATATTCATTTAGTATCTCCCCCATTTTCTGTGGCTCCACACAAAGGCCGCTTTGCTGAACTTTGAGGGGCCCTATTCTCTTCCTAGTTACCCTTTTGTCCTTAATATATTTGTAAAAACCCTTTGGATTCTCCTTAATTCTATTTGCCAAAGCTATCTCATGTCCCCTTTTTGCCCTCCTGATTTCCCTCTTAAGTATACTCCTACTTCCTTTATACTCTTCTAAGGATTCACTCGATCTATCCTGTCTATACCTGACATATGCTTCCTTCTTTTTCTGAAACCAAACCCTCAATTTCTTTAGTCATCCAGCATTCCCTATACCTACCAGCCTTCCCTTTCACCCTGACAGGAATATATTTTCTCTGGAAACTTGTTATCTCATTTCTGAAGGCTTCCCATTTTCCAGCCGTCCCTTTACCTGTGAACATTTGTCTCCAATCAGCTTTCGAAAGTTCTTGCCTAATACCATCAAAATTGGCCTTTCTCCAATTTAGAACTTCAACTTTAAGATCTGGTCTATTCTTTTCCACCACTATTTTAAAACTAATAAAATTATGGTCGCTGGCCCCAAAGTGCTCCCCCACTGACACCTCAGTCACCTGCCCTGTCTTATTTCCCAAGAGAAGGTCAAGTTTTGCACCTTCTCTAGTCGGTGCATCTACATACTGAATCAGAAAATTGCCTTGTATGCACTTAAGAAATTCCTCTCCATCTAAACCTTTAACACTATGGCAGTTCCAGTTGATGTTTGGAAAGTTAAAATCCCCTACCATAACCATCCTATTATTCTTACAGATAGCTGAGATCTCTTTACAAGTTTGATTCTCAATTTCCCTCTGACTATTAGGGGGTCTATAATACAATCCCAATAAGGTGATCATCCCTTTCTTATTTCTCAGTTCCACCCAAATAACTCCCCTGGATGTATTTCTGGGAATATCCTCCCTCAGCACAGCTCTAATGCTATCCCTTATCAAATATCCCTCTCCCCCTCTTCTCTTGCCTCCCTTTCTACCCTTCCTGTAGCATTTGTATCCTGGAACATTCAGCTGCCAGTCCTGCCCATTGCTGAGCCATGTTTCTGTAATTGCTATGATATCCCAGTCCCTTGTTCCTAACCATGCCCTGAGTTCATCTGCCTTCCCTATTAGGCCCCTTGCATTGAAATAAATACAGTTTGATTTATTAGTCTTACCTTATCCCAGCCTGCCCTGAGTGTTTGACTCACTTCTGTTCTGAACTGTACCAGTCTCAGATTGATCTGTTTCCTCATTATCTCCCTAGGTCCCCCACCCCCCACCCCAACCCACCTTACTAGTTTAAATCCTCACAAGCAGTTCTAGCAAATTTCCCTGCCAGTTTATTTGTCCCCTTCCAATTTAGGTGCAATCCGTCCTTCTTGTACAGGTCATTTCTACCCCAAAAGAGACTCGAATGATCCAAAAATGTGAATCCTTCTCCCATACACCAGCTCCTCAGCCACGCATTCATCTGCTCTATCCTCCTATTCCTGCCCTCACTAGCTAGTAGTACTGGGAGTAATCCAGATATTACTACCCCTGAGGACCTCCTTTGTAAATTTCTGCCGAACTCTCTGTAATCTCCCTTCAGAATCTCAACCTTTTCCCTTCCTATATCATTGGTTTCAATGTGGACAATGACCTCTTGCTGGTCCCTCTCCTCTGTGAGAACATTCTGCACCTTCTCTGAGACATCCTTGATCCTGGCACCAGGGAAACAACACACCATTCTGCTTTTTTCTTTGCTGGCCACAGAAACATCTGTCTGTACCTCGGACTACAGAATCCCCTAATACAATTGATCTCTTGGAAGCCGACATACCCCTCCTTGCATTAGAGCCAGTCTCAATACCAGAAACTTGGCTGTTCATGCTACGTTCCCCTCAGAATCCATCACCCCCTACATTTTCCAAAACAGCATACCTGTTTGAAATGGGTATATCCACAAAAGACTCCTGCCCTAGGTGCCTCTCTCTGTTACCCTTCCTGGAGTTAACCCATCTATGTGACTGTATCTGAGACTTTCCCCCCTTCCTATAACTGCCATCCATCACATACTGTTGCTGTTGCAAATTCCTCATCGCTTCTATCTGTCTCTCCAACCGATCCACTCAATCTGGTAAGATTCGCATCCAACAGCATTTATGGCAGATATAATCTGCAGTCATCCTTAAACTCTCTTTAAACTCCCACATCTGACAAGAAGTACATATCATGGCAAAGGCCATATTTGCTCCATTGCAATCTACAGACCCAGAAAATAACACCGTCTTATTCCTCTCCAAAACACTGCACCAGGTTGAATAGCTATGGCTTATATTTTAAGTTTAATCAAGAGACATATCTCCAAAAAACATACAATCAAGAAAGAACCCACTATACTCACTAATACAGCCTTTCTCTTGGACAGACTTAAAACAACAATTCACTGATCTGATTCTGTGCTGTGAACTTCACCCAAACCAGTTCCTCCAAGATTAGTTGTGAAATTCACAGTTTGTTAATTTTCCCAGATGCACTCCGATGTCCAGTGACACATGAATTCAAAAACAGCAAAGGCAGTAACTGTGCAGGTTCTCTCTCTCCCTCTCTCTCTCTCCTGCACTGCCCTCACAATGTGCTTCCTTTGTCTGTTATTCTCCTTTTCAAAACTGCTGTTGTTTTGACTTTTTTTTCTAAAGTTCCAAAACAATGCAACAGCATCTAAAACAGTAAGTGCTGCTCCTGGAATTCGAGGAAATCACCTCCAGCACCTAAAATACCTCAAAAAAAGGAGCAGCTGTTACAGCCAGAAATTTTTCCCATCCTCCATCTTGGATTACCAGAATGCTGGATGACTAGAGAAATTGAGGTTTTGGTTGAGAAAAGAAGGAAGCATAAGCCAGGTACATAAAGCAGAGAGTGAGTGAATCACGAGAAGAGTATAAATGCAGTAGATTAGATTTCCTACAGTGTGGAAACATGCCCTTTGCCCCAACAAGTCCACACCGACTCTCCGAAGAGCAACCCACCCAGACCCATTCCCTTACATTTACCCCTGACTAATGCACCGAACACTACTGGCAATTTAGCACGGCCAATTCACCTGATCTGCACATCTTTGGACTGTGGGAGGAAACCGGAGCATTGGGAGTTAACCCAAGCAGACACAGGGAGAATGTGCAAACTCCACACAGAGAGTTGCCCGAGGTGGAAATTAAACCCGGGTCCCTGGTGCTGTGAGGCAGCAGTGCTAACCACTGAGCCACCGTGCTGCCCCAGTGAATACTTAAGAGGCCCGGTAGGAGTAGACTTAAGAGGGAAATCAGGAGGGCTGAAAGGGGACATGATGTAACACTGACAAATAAGATTAGGGAGAATCCAAAGGGATTTTATAAATACATTAAGGACAAAAGAGTAACAGGGGAGAGAATAGGGCCCCTCAAAGATCAACAAGGCAGCCTATGTTTAAAACCACAGGAGACTGGGGAGATACTAAATGAATATTTCGCATCAATATTTACTGTGGAGAAGGACATGAAAGACAATACAATGTGGGGAAAGAAATGGTGACATCTTAAAAATATTCATATTACAGAGGAGGAGGAGCTGGGCTTAAAATGCATAAAGGTGGATAAATGCCCAGGACGTGATCAGGTGTACCCTCAAACTCTGTGGGAAACTCGGGGAGTGATTGCTGGGCTCCTTGCTGAGACATTTATGTCATTGACAGTCACAGGTGAAGTGCTGGCAGACTGAGGGTTGGCTAATGTAGTGGCACTATTTAAGAAAGACGGTAAGGAAAAGCCAGGGAACTATAGACTGGTGAGCCTGACATCGATGGTGGGCAGGTTGTTGGAGGGAATATATTTGAAAAGACAAGGATTGTATAGGGATAGTCAGCATGACTTTGTGCTTATGAAGAAGATTGATGAGGGTAGAGTAGTGGGTGTGATCTACATGAACTTCAGTAAGGTGTTCAACAAGGTTCCTCATGGTGGAATGGTTAGCAAGATTAGATCTCGTGGAATTCAGGGAAGCCACTTGGATACAGTATTGGCTCAAAAGGTAGAAGACAGAGGTTAGTGATGGAGGGCTGCTTTTCAGACTGGAGGCCTTTGATCAGTGGTGTGCCACAAGAATTGGTGCTGGGTCCATTTCTTTTCGTCATTTATACAAATGATTTAGATGTGAACGTAGGAGGGATAGTTCAGAGGTTTTCAGATGACATCAAAATGGAGGTTACCTCAGAATACACAGGATCATGCTCAGATGGGCCAATGGGCCGAAGAGTGGCAGATGGAGTTGAATTTAAAGAAATGTGAGGTGCTGCATTTTGGAAAAACAAATCAGAGCAGGACTTATACACTAATGGTAAATCTTGGGGAGTGTTGCTGAACAAAGAGACCTTGGCGTGCAGGTTCATAGTTCCTTGAAAGTCAAGTCGCAGGTAGATAGGATAGTGAAGAAGGCATTTGGTATACTTTCCTTGATTGGTCAATGAATTGAGTAAAGTAGTTGGGAGGTCATGTTACATCTGTACAGGACATTGTTTAGGCCACTTTTGGAATACTGTGTGCAAATCTGGTCTTCCTCCTATCAGAAGGATGTTGTAAAACTTGAAAGTGTTCAGAAAAGATTTACAAGAATGTTGCCAGGGTTGGAGGACTTGAGTTGTAGAGATAGGCTGAAAAGTCTGAGGTTGTTTTTCCTGGAGCTTTGGAGGCTGAGGGGTGACCTTATAGAGGTTTATATGGAGGGGCATGGATAGGATAAGGAGACAAGGACTTTTCCCTGGGTGGGGAAGAAATTTAAAAGGGACCTAAGGGGCAACTTTTCATGCAGAGGGTGGTGGGTGTGTGGAATAAACAGAGGAAGTGGTGGAGGCTGGTACAATTACAACATTTAAAAGGCATCTGGAGGGATATGTGAACAATGAGGGTTTAGAGGGATATTGGCCAAGTGCTGGCAAATGGGACGAGATTAATTTAGGATGTCTGGGTGAAATGGGCCAAAGGGACTGTTCCTGTGTTGTACATCTCTATGATTATATATCTCTCTCTCTCTCTCTTGCTGTCTTTCTCTATCTCTCTCTCTCTCTCTCTCTTGCTCTCTTGCTCTCTCTCTCTCTCTCTCACTCACACACACACGATATACACCACACACAATCAAGTAATACCTTCCTATCCATGGAAAACCAACTCACTCTGCTCATCTATAGTTCATTTCAACTTTGTACTGAGTGAATTCCTTAACTGATTTCAACTTGGGTCATCTCACAATTGTTCAGATAGGATTCAAGTTTATATCATTGACAGCCCACACTCAATCGATCTGTGTTCCCATTTTCAAGGGACCAAATAGAGACAAAATAATATTACACTCAATGAGACAAAATAAAACGTCAACTTTTATTTTGTAAATGGGACAGAAATGTCAAGTTGGATTCTAAATCAGCCAGGAGGCCATATTCAGACACTTCCCAACTATTCTCCTGAACCTGGGTCAAATCCTATCAATGACAGATGTCAGAAATTCAATTTAATAAACATGTGGAATTACGACTCTAGTGTTGACCACAAAATCATTGTCAATTGTTGTTAAAACCCATCTGGTGTTCTAATGCCTTTTAAGGGATTAGGGCTGTCCTGGTCTTGTCTGGGCTACATGTGACTCCAGACCCACAGCAATTGGTGCGGTTGGTGGAGGTCATCCATCTAATCTCCAGGCCCTCAGAGCAGGAGGTCCTCAAGATTGTGTCCTAGCCCTAACTATCTTTAGTGACTGTATAACTGACCTTCCCTCAGTCAGAATGTCATGAGTCCGAGGGTTCGCTAATACTCACACAATGTTCAGCAGCATTCTTCCCTCTTCAGATACTGAAGCCCTCCATGTGGCTCTGCAGCAAGATCCTGGCAAATTCAGCTCCTCAGAAACGGCATTTGGGAACTGGAGTCGGAGGTGAATGAACTTCGGATCATTCAGGAGGCTGAGGGAGTAATTGAGAGGAGTTACAGGGAGGTAGTCACATCTCAGGTACAGGGGAAAGGTAGATGGATTACAGTCGGAGACAGAAAGGGAACCGGCAGACAGTGCAGGGACCCCCTGTAGCTGCTCCCCTCAGTTTTGGATACTATTGAGGAGGTTGACATATCAGGGGTAAGCCATCGGGTACAGGTCTCTGGCACAGAGTATGTCCCTGGTGCTCAGAAGGGAAGGGGGAAGCGGAGCAGAACATTAGTCATTGGGGTCTCCATAGTTAGGGGGACAGATAGAAGGTTCTGTGGGAACGAGAGAGACTCACGGTTGATGTGTTGCCTCCCAGGTGCCAGGGTTCATGATGTTTCTGATTGTGTTTGCGGTATCCTTAAGGGGGAGGGGTGTAGCCCCAAGTCATGTTCCACATAGGCACCAACGACATAGGTAGGAAAAGGGCTGGGGATTTAAGGCAGAAATTTAGGGAGCTAGGGTGAAAACTTAGTGATAGAACAAACAGAGGTGTTATCTCTGGTTTGTTCCTCATGTCACTTGCTAACGAGGTGAGGAATAGGGAGAGAGAGCAGTTGAACACGTGGCTACAGGAATGATTCAGATACCTGGATAATTGGAGCTCATTCTGGGGTAGATGAGTCCTCTACAAACAGGATGGTCGACACTGAACCAGAGGGGTACCAATATCCTTAGGGGGCAATTTGTTTATGCTCTTCAGGAATGGTGAAGCTAATTCAGCAAAAGATGGGAACCTGAATTGGAGCTCCAGTGTACAGAAGGTTGAGAGTAGTGAGGTCATAAATAAGCTTTCAAGGTCACAGGAGTGCAGCGGCAGGCAAGAAGGTGGTTTGAAGTGTGTCTACTTCAATGCCAGGAGATTCCGGAATAAGGTGGGTGAACTTGCAGCATGGGTTGGTACCTAAGACTTTATGTTCTGGCCATTTCAGAGACATGCAGAGAGCAGGGACAGGAATGATTGTTGCGGGTTTCTGGGTTTAGACGTTTCAGTATGAACACAGAAGGGAGTAAATGAGGGGGAGGTGTGGCATTGTTAGTCAAGGAGCGGTGAGGAATGCAGATGCTGGAGATCAGAGCTGAAAATGTGTTGCAGGAAAAGCACAGCAGGCCAGGCAGCATCCAAGGAGCAGGAGAATCGACATTTCGGACATGAGCCCTTCTTCAGGAGAACGGTTCACGCCCGAAACATCGAATCTCCTGCTCCTTGGATGCTGCCTGACCTGCTGCGCTTTTCCAGCAACACATTTTCAGCATTGTTAGTCAAGGACAGTATTACAGGTGGCAGAAAGGATGTTTGATGAGGACCCATCTCCTGAGGTAGAACAGGCAACGTTTTAAAACAGGAAAGGAGAGGTTACCCTGTCGGGAGTTTTGTATAGGCTTCCAAAAAGTTCCAGAGATGTAGAGTAAAGGATTGCAAGAATTATTCTGGATAGGAGAGAAAGTAACAGGGTAATTGTTATGAGGTCTTTCACTTTCCAAATATTGACTGGAAACACTATCGTTTGTGTACTTTAGATGGGTCAGTTTTTGTCCAATGTCTGCAGGAGGGTTTCCTGACACATTATGCAAATAGGTCAACAAGAGGCAAGGACAATTGGATTTGGTACTGACTAATGAACTGGGCAAGGTGATAGATTTAGAGGTAGGTGAGCACTTTGGTGATAGTGACCACAATTCGGTTACATTCACTTCAGTGATGGAAATGGAAAAGTATATCCTGCAGGGCAAGAGATATAGTTGGGGGAAAGGCAATTATGATGCAATTCAGCAAGAGTTAAGATGCATAGGATGGGAAGGAAACTGCAGGGAATGGGCACAATTGAAATGTGGAGCTTGTTCAAGGAACAGCTACTGTATGTCCTTGATAAGTATGTACCTGTCAGGCAGGGAGGGGAGGGAACCGTGGTTTACTAAAGAAGTTGTGTCTCTTGTTCAAAACAAGAAGAACGCTGAGAATGAGATGTGAAGGCTCAGTTGGGGTTGAGATTTACAAATTAGCCAAGAAATATCTAAAGAGAAAGCTAAGAAGAGCCAGGAGGGGACACGAGAAGGCTTTGGCAGGTGGGAACGAGGCAACCGGAAAGCTTTCGGAGGGATGTCAGGAACAAAAAAATACTGGAGTAACATTAGGACCAGTCAAGGACAGTAACGGGAAGTTGTGCATGGAGTCTGAGGAGGTGGGAGAGGCAGTAAATGAATATTTTTCATCAGTATTCACACTGGAAAAAGACAATCTTGTCAAGGAGAATACTGAGCTACAAACTATTAGACTAGATGGGATTGAGGTTCAGAAGGAGAAACTGTTAGCAATTCTGGAAAGTGTGAAAATAGATATGTCCCCTGGGCAAGATGGGACTTATCCGAGGACTCTCTGAAAAGCCAGGGAGGAGATTGCAGGGCCTTTGGCTTTGATCTTTATTTTGTCATTGTCGACAGGAATAGTGCTAGAAGACTGGAGGATAGTAAATGTTGTTCCCTTGTTCAAGAAGGGGAGTAGAGACAACCCTGTAATTATAGGCCAGTGAGCCTTAATTCAATTGTGGGTAAAGGGTTGGCAAAGGCTAGAAGAGTTAGAATTTATAATCATCTAGAAAGGACCAAGTTGATTAGGGATAGTCAACATGGTTTTGTGAAGGCTAGGTCTTGCCTGACTAACCTAATTGAGAAGGTGACCAAACAGGTGGATGAGGGTAAAGCTGTTGATGTGGTGTATATGAATTTCAGTCACAATTTGATAAGGGTATCCACGGTAGGCCATTGCACAAAATAAGGAGGCATGGGTTTCAGGGTGTTTTTGTGGTTTGGATCAGAAATTCACGAGCTCTAAGAAGACAGAGGGTGGTGGTTGATGGGAAATGTTTATCCTGGAGTTCAGTTACTAGTGGTATACAGCAAGGATTTGTTTTGGGTCCACTGCTGTTTGTCATTTTTATAAATGACTTGGATGAGTGTGTAGAACGATAGATTCATTAAATTTGCGGATAGTACTAAGATTGGTGGAGTTTTGGACAGTGTGGACAGATGCTGCAGGTTACAGAGGGACATAGATAAGCTGCAGAACTGGGCTGAGAGGTGGCAAATGGAGTTTAATACAGAAAAGTATGAGGTGATTCACTTTGAAAGGTGCAACAAGAACACAGAGTACTGGATTAATGGGAAGATTCTTGGTAGTGTGGATGAGCAGAGAGATCTCTGTGTCCATGTACATAGATCCCTGAAATTTGCCACCTAGGCTAATAGGGTCGTTAAGAAGGCATACAGTGCCTAAGCTTTTATTGGGAGAGGGACTGACTTTCAGAGCCATGTGGCCATGTTGCAGCTGTACAAAACTCTCGTGAGGCCACAGTTGAAGTGTTGCGTACAGTTCTAGTCGCTATATTATGGGAAGGACATGAAAGCATTGGAAAGGATGCAGACGAGATTTCCCAGGATGTTGCCTGCTGTGGACCTGGTCCTATGAGGAAAGGTTCAGGGACTTGAGGCTGTTTTTGTTAGAAAAATGGTTAAGAGGTGACTTAAAAGAGACATGCAAGATGATCAGAAGATTAGATCGGGAGGACAGTGAGACCCTTCTTCCCCGGATGGAGATGGCTAGCATGAGGGGACATATTTTAAATTGAGCGGTGACAGATATAGGACAGATGTCAGAGGTAGTTTATTTTCTCAGAGATATTAGGGCCATGGAATGCCCTGCCTGCAACAGTAGTAGACACGTGAACTTTAAGGACATTTAAATGGTCATTGGATAAACACATGGATGATAATGGAATAGTGCAGGTTCAATGGGATTCAGATTGGATTCACAGCTCGGCGCAACATCGAGGGCTGAAGGGTCTGTACTGCGCTGACATGTTCTATGTTCCAGGCCTGGGCTGACAAATGGCAATTAACATCCGTGCCAAACAAATGTGAAACAATTACTACCTCCAATAATAAATCACATAAATATCGCCTTTTGACATTCAATGGCTTTTCTGTTGCTGAATCCCCTAAGATCAACAAGCTGGGAGTTCCCATTGAGCTGAAAATGAAATGGATTTACAATGTAAGTACTGTGGGTACAAGAGCAGGTCAGGCAGCAGGAACACTGCAGTGAGGGATGTACCTCATGGCTCCAAAAGCTTCTCCACCATCTCTAAGGCACACATCAGGAGTGTGATGGAATACTCCCCACTGGCCTGATGGAAATATCTCCAATATCCCTCAAGAAATGGGATCCCAGCATGACCAAGCAGCCATATAAAAGCACAATGTTGCAGACATTCAAAATCCACAATGAAATCAGAAAGTGCTGGAGAAATTCAGCAAACCCGGCAACACCTGTGAAGAGAAACATAAAGTTAATATTTTGAGTCCAATATAACTCTTCTTCAGAACAGTGCTGACAAGGTATCATGTCGGACTAGAAACATTCATTCTCTTTCTCTTTTGACAGTTACACCAACCCTGCTGAGTTTCTCCAACATGTTCCCGTTTACGACAAAGTAACCAGTTTGTTTGGCACCACATCTACAAACATTCATTCCATCCACCACCAGTGCTCTGTCGACAGCATCTTCAACATCTGTGACCACTCCCTTCCTAAAGAAACAGGTAATAGATGCATGAGAACACCACAAGCTGCATGTTCCCTTCAAGCCTCTCACCATCCTGATTTTGATATATATCCCTTCAGTAAAGTCGCTATAGTCCCATTAGACCATAGGGCTGATCTCTCAGAGACATGACTGGTCGTGTGTTTAACCTGAGTGTCACCATGCCTCAGGGGAGCGGGGGTTTGAGAAGGTAGGATTTTCATGGTGATCTCAACCAGCGTGATTTGGAGGAGCTGGTGTTGGTCTGAGGTGGATAAAATTAAAAATCACACAACAATAGGTTAAAGTCCAACGGGTTTATAAGGAAGCACTAGATTTCAAAGCACTGATGAAGAAGCAGCACCTCAAAAGTTCGTTCTTCCAAATAAACCTGTTGGACTATAACCTGATGTTCTGTGATTTTTAACTTCAACCAGTGTGGGAATTGAACCTGTGCTGTTAACGTAGAACATTGAACAGGAAAGCACAGTACAGGCCCTTCAGCCCTCACAGTTCTGCTGACCTTTTATCCTCCTCCAAGATCAAAGGAATCTACATGGTCTTCATTGTTCCACCTTTCATGTGTCTATCCAAGAGTCATTTTAATATCCCTCACGTATTTGACTCTACTCCCACTGCTGGCAGTGCATTCCACACACCCACCACTGGCTGTGTAAAGAACCGACCTCTGACATTCCCTCAAATTTCCTTAAAATATATGCCCTCTCGTGATAGCCATTTCCAGCCTTGGAAAAAAGTCTCTGGCTATACACTCTCTCTGTACCTCATCATCATGGACACGTCTATCAAGTCACCTTGCATCTATCTTGGCTCAAATGAGAAAACCCTGAGTTTCCTCAACTTATCTTCATAAGACATGTGCTCCAGTCCAGGCAGCATCTGGGTAAATCTCCTCTGCCCCAGCTCTGAAGCTACCACATCCTTCCTATAATGAGGTGACCAGAACTGAACACAATATTTCAACCGTGGTCTAACTAGGACTCTATAGAGCTGCCGCATAACCTCATGGTTCTGAAACTCAATTGCCATGCTCATGAAAGCCAACATACCCTACACCTTCTTAACAGCCCTATCAACTTGGGTGGCAACTTTGAGGGATCTATGGAACCCCAAGATCCCTCTGTTCCTCCACACTGCCAAGAATCTTGCCTTTAACCCTATATTCTCCATTTAAATTCAAGCTTCCAAAATTAATCATTCCACACTTTTCCAGGTTGAACTACATCTGACACTTATTAGCCCAGTTCTGCATCCTGTCAATGTCCTGTTGCAACCTACAGCAGTCCTCCACACTATTCACCACTCCACCAACATTCACGCAATCAGCAAACTTACTTACCAACTCTTCCACTTCCTCATCATTTATAAAAATCACAAACAGCAGAGGGCCCAGAACCGATCCCCAAGGAACACCATTGGTCACTAAGCTCCAGGCTGAATATTTTACATCTACTCCCACCCTCTGTCTTCTATGTGTCTGTCAATCCTATATCTGGCAGTCAAGTTTCCCTGTATCTCATACCTGCTTACTTTCTGAATGAGCCTACCATGGGGTACCTTATCAAATGCCTTGCCAAAATTTAGTTACACGACATCCACTGCTCTTACTTCAGCAATGTGTTTTGTCACATCCTCAAAGAATTCAATAAAGTTTGTGAGGCATGATCTGCCCCTCACAAAGCTATGCTGACTATCTCTAATCAAGCTTCAGTTTTCCAAGTCATCAAAAATCCTGTCTCTCAGAATCCTCTCCAATAACGTTCTCATCACAGACTTAAGACTGATTGGTTTATAATTCCCAGGATTATCCCTATTCACTTTCTTGAACAAGGGAATAACATTTGCCATGCTTCAATCATTTGGCACTACTCCAGTGAACAGTGAGGACACAAAGATCATCGTCAAGGGTGCAGCAATCTCTTCCCTCGCCTCCTATAGTATCCCAGTGTATATTCCATCTGACCCTGGGGATTTATCCATCCTTATGTTTTTCAAAATTTTCAGCATATCCTCCTCCTTAACATCAGCCTGTTTGAGTAGATCAGCCTGTTTGAGTAGATCAGCCTATTTCACGCTGTCCTCACAAATGTCAAGGTCCCTCACCCTTGTGAATAATGATTGATAAAGGACTTCCCCTACCTCCTCCAACTCAAGGCACAAGTTTCCTCTGCTGTCCTTGATTAGCCCTACCCTCACTCTGGCCATCCGTTCCTCACATAAGTGTAGAACACCTTAGGGTTTTCCTTAATCCTACCTGCTAAAGATATTTCATGCACCCTCCTAGCTCTCCTAAGTCCATTCTTCAGTTCCTTCCCAGCTACCTTGTAACCCTCTTGAGCCCTGTCTGATCCTTGCCCTCCTCAACCTGAAGTAAGCTTCCTTCTTCATCTTGACTAGATGTTCCACATCCCTTGTCACCCAAGGTTCTTTCAACCTACCATCCCTTCTTTGCCTCAGTGGGACAAACCTGTCCAGCACCATCAGCAAGTGCTCCCTAAAAAATCTCCACATTTCTGTCGTGCATTTCCCTGAGAAAATCTGTTCCCAATTTAGATGCCCTAGTTCATGTCTAATAGCATTGTAATTTCCTCCCCCCCTCTACAATTAAATGCTATCTTATACCATATGCTCCCATCCCTCTCCATGAGTATCGTAAAGCTGGGGGCGTTGTGATCACTATCACCTAAACGCTCTCCCACCAAGAGATCTGACACCTGACCTGGTTCGTTGCCAAGCACCAAATCCAAAATAGGATGTTGGTGTCACTCTCCATTGCAAACCAGCCGTCCAGCCCCCACCGTTGCAGGTGGTAAGTTAGCACAGTTTGCTGGACAGCTGGTGTCAGCTGTAGAGAGGCGAAGTGGTACTTTGGTTAAATTCACCATCAGTTGTCTCTCTACCTCTCTCCAAGACAGAATAACCATTTGAATAGGGCAATTCCTTCGGTGTCCCTCTGTCACAATCCTGGAACATCCCTGTCCCCCCATTCCCTCCACACCACTGACCAATTGTTCCCACATCATCAGGACTGTAGTGGCACAAGAAAGCAGCTACCGCCATAATCTCAAGGGCAGTAAATTCTGACCCAGCCATCGGAGTCAAAGTCCCCTTGATTAATTCTGAAACACATCTGAATAAAACATGTTGACAGACAAGCTTTTGGCTGCCAGAAAGTTCAGACAGTTTATTTCAGATTGTGTGTGCGTCTGTCTGTGTGTCTCTGTGTGTGTGTGTCTATGAAATGTTTCTGACCTGTACAGCATTTTTACAACAGCACTGTCAGGAAATGGTTCATCCTTGGGGCAGGTCATTAAATCCCTGCTGCTAAAAGCAGGAATAACTTCATATGTTCCTGAATTATCGTCTGGTATTTGATTTGTTCTTGTATCTAGGATGGTCCTGTCCCCCTTGTGATCCCAGGGTGGTCAATGTTTGTGTTTGAATGGAATAAAACATACTGCCTGTGCCAACAGTACAGCAAATCAGTGACTGTCATTGTAACAAGAGTGTGTTCTGTTATCAGCTTTGAAGGTGTACTTGTCTTTGAAGAATATTGTTATCTCTCATGTAATTGTGGGTTAACACAAGTATCAGAAGAGCACAGTAACTTCTCGCGTGAGCAGTTTCACATTCAAACTGACAATGACTGATTCCTGTTAGTGTAAGGGTATAATATCAAAAGAACTGATCTGAAGGAGGTGGGGATCAAGACCTGGGTCAAGAGCAGGCTCAGGGTGATCTGTCAGAGAAGAGTTCCCATCACCTATCCTGTGGGGATTGGCTCACTGCCATCAATTCAACCCCTCACTTTCCACGTGGAAATGTTGTCTTAATGAATTGTCTAATGTCATTGCCCATCATTGTTTTCAATCTGAATGTACACAATATAAATCACACGTCAGTACATTTGTTAAATGACTGGAAGTAATGTAACTTATGACACTAAAGTTGGTGGAGTAGTGGACAGTTTGGAAGAATGTTGCAGGTTGCAGGGGGACTTGGATAAACTGCAGAATTGGGCTGAGAGGTTGCAAATGGAGTTCAATGCAGGCGAAATGTGAGGTGATGCATATTGGGAAGAATAACAGGAAGGCAGAGTACTGGTTCAATGGAAAGATTCTTGGTCGTGTGGATGTGCAGAGGAATCTTGGAATCCATGTACAGAGATCCCTGAAAGTTGCCACCCAGGTTGATAGTGCTGTTAAGAAGGCATACGGTGTGTTAGGTTTCATTGGTAGAGGGATTGAGTTCCAGAGCTGCAACATCATGCTGCAACGATACAAAACGTTAGTGTGGTCACACTTGGAATATTGTATATAGTTCTGGTCGCCATATTTTGGGAAGGATGTGGAAGCATTGGAAAAGGTGCAGAGGAGATTTACCAGGATGTTGCCTGGTCGGGAGGGATGGTCGTATGAAGAAAGGCTGAGAGACTTGAGTCTATTCTCATTGGAAAGAAGAAGGCTAAGAGGGGATTTGATAGAGACATTCAAGATGATCAGAGGATTAGATAGGGTAGACAGTGAAAGTCTTTTTCCTAGGATGGTGACATCAGCTTGTATGAGGGGGCATAACTGCAAATTTAGGGGTGATAGATTTAAGACAGGTGTCAGAGGCAGGTTCTTGATTCAGAGAGTGGTAAGGGTGTGGAATGTCCTGCCTGCCAATAGAGTTAACTCAGCCATATTAGGGAGATTTAAACAATCCTTGGATAAGCACATGGATGATGATGGGATAGTGTAGGGGGACGAGCTGAGAATAGTTCACAGGTCTGTGCAACATCGAGGGCCGAAGGGCCTGTTCTGCACTGTATTGTTCGATGTTCTAACTATTTAGTTAACCGAATTGATTCCCTGGGGTTTGAGTTTAGAACTAGAACTAAATTCTATTGTCACGTGTGTTCACGTATAGGAATACATGAGGACAGTGAAAAGTGCACAGAGTGACCATTCTCTACCACCATCTGCAACAAGATAGATTCCCTTCCGTTACCTTGGCCATACACCGGTCAGAATCTGTCAGCTCCTAAAGAAATCATCCACTCTGATGGAGAATGGGGTGAACCAGCAAGAGAGAGCTTTACTATCCCATTGTTGAAACTGTTGCTGTTCCTGGTGATTCATGGTTCAGCCCCAGTGTATTGGAAGGTAGCGGGTGGAAGAATCTTATAAACCTCTATCAAGTCACCCCTCATCCTTCGCCGTTCCAACGAGAAAAGGCCGAGAACTCTCAACCTATCCTCGTACGACCTACTCTCCATTCCAGGCAACATCCTGGTAAATCTTCTCTGCACCCTCTCCAAAGCTTCCACATCTTTCCTAATGATGATCCTCAATCAGTATCCTGTTCCTGCCATATCCCCATAACCCTTGATTCCACTGTCTTTAAGAGCTCTATCCATCTCTTTCTTGAAAGTATCTGGAGACTTGGCTTCCACTGCCTTCTGGGGCAGAACATTCCATATATCCACTAACTCTCTGGGTGAAGAAGTTTCTCCTGATCTCTGTTCTAAATAGCCTCCCCCTTATTTTTAAACTGTGTCCTCTAGCTCTGGACACACCCCATCAGCAGAAACTTGCTTCCTGCTTCCAGAGTGTCCAACCCTTTTATAATCTTATACTTCTCAATCAGATCCCCTCTCATCTTTCTAAGCTCAAGTGTATACAAGCCCAGTTGCTCCAATCTTTCAACATCTGACAGTCCCGCCATTTCAAGAATTGACCTCGTGAACCTACACTGCACTCCCTCAATAGCTAGAATGTCCTTCCTCAAACTTGGAGACCAAAGCTGAACACAATACTCCAGGTGCTGTCTCACCAGGCCCTGTACAGCTGCAGGACCTCTTTGCTCCTATACTTAATTCCTCTTGTTATGAAGGCCAGCATGCCATTAGCTTTCTTCACTGCCTGCTGTACTTGCATGCTTGCTTTCATTGACCGATGTACAAGTACACCTAGATCTCGCTGTACATCCCCTTTACTGAACTTGACTCCATTTAGATAATCTGTCTTCCTGTTCTTGCCATCAAAGTGGATAACCACGCTTTTATCCACATTAAAGTGAATTTGCCAAGCAAATTTGCTAATATTACATTTAATACCCTCATCTATATCATTAATGTATATTGTAAACAGCTGCGGTCCCAGCACCGAACCGTGTGGTACCCCACTGGTCACCTCACCGCCTGCCATTCCAAAAGGCACCCATTTATCTTTACTTCCTGTCAGCCAGCCAATTTTCAGTCCAAGTCAGTATTTTGCCCCGAATACCATGTGCCCTAATTTTGCTTACTAATCTCCTATGTGGGACTTTATCAAAGGTTTCTGAAAGCCCAGGTACACGACATCCACTGGATCTCCCTTGTCCATCTTCATTGTTACATCCTCAAATATTCCAGAAGATTAGTCAAGCATGATTTCCCCTTGGTAAATCCATGATGACTCTGACCTCTCCTGGGGGTTACTGCTATCCAAATGTGTCATAATTTCATCTTTTATAATTGACTCCAGCATCTTTCCCATCCCTGATGTCAGGTTAGCTGGTCTAAATAATGGATTCTGAAATGGATTAAGTCTAAATAATAATATTTATTATTAATTATATATATTATTATTATTTATATTATTAATATTTATAATAAATCGATTGTATTAGCATGAATCAATATTAATAGGCAGGATTCCTTTACACATTCTCAGTGACCTGTCATATTGATTCTTGGCTAATTTAACACATGACTGCATTAATTCATTGTTAATTAAAGAATGGAAAGTTACATTACTGGCCAGTTAAAGAAGTTTTGCATATGATTGGGGGATAGGGATAGGTATATATATGGCAGGTGAAACTCCCAAAAGCTGGGGAGATGACTGTGATGGCTGTGTATATGTATAAAAAAAATGACATGAGAAAACAATGTCAGGCCACTATGGTTGAGGAATATATAAAAAGGTTAAGGCAACATTACTGTAAAATAAAGAACTGAAATTCTACTCGGAATCCTGAGCCTATGTCTGGCATACCAATCCTTTTGGAGGACTGGGATTTTGTTACTGTTTACATGCTGAGCCCTGTGGCTATGTGGTTGCCATTGCTGTCGCGTGGTGCCAGGGTCCTGAGTTTAATGCCAGCCTTCGATGGCTGTCTGTGTGGAATTTGCACATTCTCCCTGTGTCTGTGAGGATTTTCTCCGGGTGCTCCGTTTTCTTCCCACAATCCAAAGATGTGCATGTCAGGTGAAGTGGCCATGCTAAATTGCCCTTTGTTTTCGGTGCATTCGTCAGAGGGAAACTGGTCTAGGTGGTTTATTCTTCGTAGGATCGGTGTGGACTTGTTGGGCCTGTTTCCACACTGTAGGGAATCTAATCTTCTGATTGTCTCCAGCCTTAATTTAAAGCATCCACTTGTTGAAACGTTTCCTTCTTTTAAAAATGAAGCGTTCAGTCTTCATAGTCGATGTCATGGGTATGAGCAACTTGCGCCATCCTAAACCAGGTCCCATCCCAGAGACTAGAGTAATGTTAATGAAGCATGGCTCTAACAGCAATACCAAACAGCCAAATTTGTTCAGTATGTCTAAGTGTGATCCGGATGCAAATGCAGTAAAATTCTAGGAGTAGCTTGAATATGAATGGCTTGTGGTACAAGACTGAAAGATGCGCCTTTCTGTCTGATGGAAGTGACAAACAATTTAACAATAAACAAGAAGCTCAATTACCTTTATTTAACTTCATGCTCTTGCAATGTTTTCTGGCTGGCGTCACTGACATGATCCAGACCAACAGTACAAACCAGTCCAGGAATTTCCAGTCACAAATGAGATGAGCGGTGGTTTTCTATTGGAATGGCTAGAACCAGACTGAACCATGATGCAAGCTACAGGTAAAACAAATTATATTCAGTGTCCTCGTGATCCCAAATGATGGATGCCATCACTGATAGGATTGATTGGAACCAGGAAACCCACTGGGGGTGAAACCTACCCCATGTACCTACGCGATTACTACTGCTGGATAACCTTTTCCCGAGGGGATCCTGAAAATGGGGACAGGCAGACCCCAGCAATTCACCTTTGAGACTGGCAACAAAACATAAAAGAAACCCAGGGGCAAATGCCTGGCCCTTGCTTTAACTGTTGAAATGTGGCCAATGTGGAGTATTGTGTCTTTAAAGCTACCTCGGAATTGACGTTGGGAATCAACAGGCGTTCATCCTATTAAAAGTATGCGGAAGTATATGCAGCTGCCAAGTAGGCAGCCATACGCCCCAACCTTCTGATCCCATTGGATCGCCAGCAAAACTCATTTGGACACAGTATAAGGATGGGTATGCCAGACCTGGGTGAGGTGCAAAAATAATGGGGGAATGATACTGTCTGTTCAGTGCCAATTCATAACGTAGAGATTGATGTCTCTATTGCTTATCGACCGTCGTCATCCGGGTTTAGTGTTTGGATTGTTTTCAATATTGTTTTGAAATTTGGAAGTAATTTGTAAATTTACATTTCTGAAGTAATTACAGACACTTTATACTAAAATATACTGCTGACTGAATTCTCAAGTGATTTGATTTCATATATAGCCGCTAAGCCTAAATATCATTGCTGCGTGTATGGAGCTTGTAAGAATACACACTAGCTGATATGATTTATTTTTGGATTAGGCTGTTAGATCTAAGAAGGAGTGTCTGGCTGAGCTATTATCTTCATGTAGATATTTATACTGAACAGTGATGGCTTATAATTTTAAGATTGTACCAATATCTAAATTCTAGGGTTAGCTCAATATTAGAAAAAAATCAGTGTGGTTTGAAAAGTTTGTGTCATGTTATCATAATTTGGGGACAGCATTGCCCTCCAGCCAATATTTATTACCAACTTTTCTGCTCAAAATCATCATCAGATTTCTACATTTAATTCTAATAACTGTTAACCAAAGCTGTAGATCGGGCCATTTAATTGGGCATAATGTTCATGATTTTTTTCAAAAAAGAGAATACAATATATTGCAGAACTAATCTAAATTTTAGATAATTGATTTTTTTTAGTAGCAAAACTTCAAAGAGTATTATATCCCAGCAAAGCTGGATTTATAAAAATAGATTTGCTTAATTCACCCATATGGTTATATGGCTTTTCCATATAAAATCAGAAAATAATGGGAGGGAAGGGAATCTCTTGTGCATAATTTAAAATGAACGAACTTTTTTGCCAATATGGGCAATATATTTACTCCAGTGAGCTATTTGAGTTTGATTAATTTGAGAATTATTTATTTCAAAATTGTTCTTAGGGCTTCTAGCCTGCTGAAGAGCAAACATTATGGCCTCAAATAAGGTACCCCGCAATACTCAGACCAGAATATGGGTGACCTCCATCAGATTAGTTTGTGCTACTTCTTTGCTGCTGCCTATTTTAATTGAATATATGTATACTGTATATACTTATATACAAGGAAGAAATGGTTTATACTTTATTACAGTGGACACTTTGCGGTCCCAACCTTGCAAGGGGGGAAATGATAAAGATTAAACTTGACCTGCTGTGTGGACTTGCCATTGCCAGCATTGGTGCACAAGAAGGGTCAGTTTACCTGTGTGATCCTGAGCAAACAGAGACTGTGCACCAACTACGCCAGAAAGATGTCCTTGTGTGCCGAAAGACTGAATGTTGCCAAGGATGACTTTTGCAGTGGTCAGCTGCATAAAAAATTAACAGTTCATTTACAGAACAAGTCTAAATGGTCTTTACCATGTAAAGGTGTTGTTGCCAGTTTGATTACACTTGTGCTCTGAGCATCCCTGATGAGCCTAATCCCCTTTCAGATAGATCACGTAGTAAAAGAGACAAAGGGGGGGTGTTTCTAAAAACCCATAATAAAATTTTTGGAGAGGATGAAGTAATTTGTTACACCCTTACTTCAGTAAGAGACTCCCTGACCCCTTTTTATCCTTCCAAATTCTAACATGGGGGTATGGAATAGTACTTAGTATTGACAGGACGTAATATCATTTTAGTTATTACCTATCCCCACCTGCTACTTCTTTATGGACTTCCTCCAATAAATCCGCAATATCCTATCCAAGTTACTACAAAGGTAAGGAATGGAGGTGTGCTTATGTAAAAGTGCCCACTTTTGTTTTCTATAAGTAAACGTATTAGTTGCCACTGCTTTTCTGAAGGACCATGCATCTCATGTGTATGCCTTAACGAAAAATGTATCCCTATTATCACTGGAATTCAAACTCTATGTGGAGAGGGTAACAATACCCACCTTCATGACGATGCCCCGAACAGCACTAATATTTTCCCAGTTATTGGAAGGAAAGAACCATTTGGGATGTTGACCATGTTTCTTATCAAGAAACTCACCTCATTAGTACTGGATGATTTTCAAACTCAGCACCCAGGGCCAAATTATGTAATCCTGGATTATCCACATACCCCAGGAAGTCACAAAGATAGGCCTGCATCTTACTGGGAAGGACCCTATATTGCCTATGATAAACCTGAATTTTTTTTCATGTTATAATAAGGCAGCTAACTGCCTTGTCCTGAATAGAGCAAGTAGTCCACATACCGGAGCTGTAGGAACATTATTTCCAACTCCTGTTCCCTGTCCAATTACCTGGCAAAGAAATCATAATTCCCCTTTTAAATATACAGTTTCTCCTGACTTCTGTGCAGAATGGAAGAATCCAAAGACCATATCAAGAAGTAAAACACACTCATTGGCATATGCAGCTCTTAGTGTTCTTTCATTATGAAATTCCTTAAGTATTATTAGTCATCAAAACCATAATTATCTCATTTGTGGAGTCACAATTTTGAGAAATGAGACAACTACTGCCTTAATAGAAATTAGGGACATGCTTTCAGAATTCCGCTAATTTGCCCAACAAAACCGACTGCATAGTTGCGAAAGCATGTGGATTTTGCACTATAGTTAAAGGAAAATGCATTATGAGGGTCACTGACATTTTTGAAAATGTTACTAGACATATTGATAATATTCACACTTTTGTCAACCAAATGAATGAAGGTGCGGGATGGGAAGATTGGGGTTTTGGCTCATGGTAAAACTGATTAATTAATATGTCTTTGTATGGTGCTATTGTTTTAATTGGTCTTTTTGTTGGTATTGCGATACTTAAGCATATTATTGATAAATATTAACTTAGTCATAGAGATGTACAGCATGGAAACAGACCCTTCGGTCCAACCTGTCCATGCCGACCAGATATCTCAATCTAATCTAGTCCTACCTGCCAGCACCCGGCCCAAATCACCCAAACCCTTCCTATTCATATAACCATTCAAATGCCTCTTAAATGTTGGAATTGTACCAGCCTCCACCACTTCCTCTGGCAGCTCATTCCATACCATTACCACCCTCTGCATGAAAAAGTTGCCCCTTAGGTCTCTTTTATATCTTTTCCCGCTCACCCTAAAACTATGCCTTCTAGTTCTGGACTCCCAGATCCCAGGGAAAAGACTTTGCCTATTTACCCTATCCATGCCCCTCATAATTTTGTAAACCTCTATAAGGTCACCCCTCAGCCTCCGACGCTCCAGCGAAAACAGCCCCAGCCTGTTCAACCTCTCCCTATAGCTCAAATCCTCCAACCCTGGCAACATCCTTGTAAATCTTTTCTGAACACTTTCAAGTTTCACAACATATTTCCAACAGGAAGGAGACCAGAATTGCACACAATACGCCAAGAGTGGCCTAACCAATGTCCTGTACAGCCGCAACATGACCTCCCAACTCCTGTACTCAATGCTCTGACCAATAAAGGAAAGCACACCAAACACCTTCTTCACTATTCTATCAACCTGTGACTCAGTGAGGTCAGTGATGTAGCCATTGGTGGAAGCATATCTTGCTCACTAAGCCCCCTTCCCTCAGGAAATGCAGTTTAATTCTGCTCAATTGGTCCTGGGAAATGGGGGATGGGGAATAGTTGTTGACCTCGGCAACAATGGACACACATCGGTGTGTGAGAAGAATTACATTTCAATCAGTAAGTGCAATGTTCTTGTTTAAAGCGGACTGCTCTTTAAAAAAAACAAAGCTCAGCAATGCTGGAATCTCGATCTCCCTAAGGAGTTTCCACACTGTATAAGGAAAGGTGTCAGGAATGCATCAACTCAGTTTCAAACAAGAAGCTTGTCAGCTGACTGAAGGACAGATTACCTCACCGGGAAAAATGCATCTTCCAAATAATCAGATGCAAAAGGTGTTCTACACCATCCTTGCTTTTACTGGCATCCCCGGTATGGCATTATGACAATTGAACTTGTTTTAATCTGCTGCTGATCTGTTCTCTGGATTTACCTTTCGAACAATATCTCCAGGTCACTGACTGGTAAGCCTTACCCAAAAAAACAGAACAGTGATATTAATTCACTGAGCTGAATTTTCAGTACAATTCCTCTCTGACAGAGACTCCCAACTTCACTGGAGCTGCAGCATTTTCTGATCTCTGTGTTCTGCCATCTGTTCCGGTTTCATACAGTTTGAAGGTAGGAGGAGAGATCGTGTAAGTTAGTTCTGAAGGAGAAGACCTGAACTGTTAATTCTACTTTCTCTCCCACATATTCTGTCAGTACTGCTGAGAAATTTCTGTTTTTGTTTTATAAATGAGGCCTGTTTTCGCTAAAATTTATAAAGTTAGGGGCAGATCTGAGCAAAGTCCCAAAGACATTAACATAGAAAGACAAACTATTCACATTGGTTGGCGATTCTAGATTGAGGATTCTCGATCCGGTGAACAGATAAGCTACTGAGTGTTCTTGTTTTGGAGACTAAGTGTAGAGTTATAGCAGCGCAGGCAGTGGAATGTTCCTCCTGTAGGATGTTCAGGAGAGATGTTTGGAAGCACTTCCACATAAAAAGGGTGGGAGAGGATTAGAAATCTCTTCCACACACTGCAGTGGATACTGGATGATTTGTTAACTTTAAATCTGAGACAGGTCTTTGGTTTGTTAAGCAAAGAATTTGAGGATAATGCAGCTGTTTTGATTTGTAAAGCTTAATCTATCATCCTTTTTGGAAATTCTCTCCTCCCCACTGCCTCTGATCAGGAAATTCAAATATTAACAGATTGCCCTCCTGATCCCTGCACGTTGAGGCATTTGTCATGCACAGATGTGTCGAATTATAGTGTGAATATCACAGCAGTTCCAACACTCATACATTGTCACGAAGGGAGCCTTGCATTATCTGTCAGTGCAAGACACATGGAGTAGCTTGGTTGAAATTTTACATAAGTTCTGATGACCTGTTTTCTGGTCCTGTAGTGGCTCCAATCAGGATTTTGTCCAATGCTAAGAGCGAGGGATAACCTTACCCAAGGGAAAGGGGAGAGCGTGTTTTATTGACAGTCCAATCTCCAGTCCTATGACTGGGTTAGGAGCAAGGATTCCAATGGGGTTCTGCCTCCAGCAGAATTGGAGCTGATACCTTTAAGAATCTTTTACAATTATTCAAATAGTTATCTTGTAACCAAACAAACTCTGAGTTTTCTTTCTGCTTCCTGAGGAGGACTGTGAACTCAGACCCCATCCTAGCTCCATAATCTCTGCAGTGAATGGGCTGGAGGACAATCTTAAAATTCAAACTCACTCAATCCAAAACAATTCTACAGACACAATGGGCAGGTCATTGGTGGTAAAATCTTATTGTTGCTCTCTGGAACAGGCAGGGGGAACTTCTGTTCAGTAATTCGCTATTTCTTTTCCCATCTGCCTTCCTCAGTTAATTTGCTGGCAATTTGCATTCTTTCCCAGGGTAAGTGTGGTGTTTCCTCTTGCACGACTCGTTACCTGGTTGTTATGGCAGCTGCCGATCTGATGGTTATTTTCACTGATGTTATACTGAGGAGAATTCCCTATTTTTATTACCCACAGTCTTTTCTGGACATCACCCCTGTGTGTAATGTTATTGGGGCTCTGTTTCGTGCAGCTATGGACTGCTCTGTCTGGTTCACCGTCACTTTCTCCTTTGACCGATTTGTTGTCAGAAGCTGAGAACAAAATATTGCACTGAGAAAACTGCGACAATGGTTCTAGCAACAACCTGCGTCCTGTTCTGTCTGAAAAACATCCCTTTCTATTTTCAATACGAATCTTGGACGATGATCAAAATTGTGCCATTCTACTGTAAAATAAAATCAAGTTACTATACTGAGACTTGGTGGGTGGCATTGGATTGACTTGATATGGTTTTAGCCCCTATACTGCCATTTGCTTTAATTCTATTGCTCAATGTTCTGACAGTCAGACACATTTTAGTGACCAGTCAAGTCCGAAAGAGGCTGAAGGGTGAGAGCAAAGGAGAGAACTGCAGAGACCCAGAGATGGAGAGCAGAAGGATGTCTGTGATTTTGCTCTTCTCCATATCGGGGAGCTTCATCCTCCTGTGGTTAATCAATGCTGTGGATTTCTTGTATTATGTCATTCAAGGAATGAATATTTTCAACTTCACCTCAATAAGGTTGGTTGTATGCTGTGGAATCTAAGTTGTGGCACAAACACATTTATTTATGCAGCAACTTTGTCTCGGTTGAGAGCAAAGTTCAGTAACACAGCAAAATATCTGGTTACATAAATTCCTTGTGTTATAAATAAATAAAACTCCTCAGTGAAGCACATAGGAGGAACTTGTTGTTCCTGGGCTTGACTGATTTTTGTTTCATTAATTTGTGCAACGTGGACATCACTGGCTGGGTCAGCATTTACTCCCTGTCCCTAGTTGTCCTTTGAAAAGGTGGTGGTCTCCTTCCTTCTTGAATCGCTGCAGTCTATGTGCTTTGGTTCACCTACAATGTTGTTAGGGAGGGAGTTCTTGGATTTTGATGCAGCAACACTGAAGGAGCAGTGACATATTTCCAAGTCAGGATGATGAGTAGCTTCAAGGTAACCTTGGAGGTGCTGGTGTTCCCATGTATCTGCTGACCTTCTCCTTCCAGGTTGAAGTGGTTGTGGGTTTGGAAGGAATTGTACAGGGCTGTGAATTTCTGTAGTGCATCTTGTAGATGCTACACACTCGCCAACTGAGCGTCGGTGGAGGCAAGAGTGAATATTTGTGGATGTGGTACCAATCAAGTGGACTGTTTTGTCCTGGATGGTGTCAAGCTTCTTGTGTGTTTGTTGGAGCATCACCCATCCAGGCAAGTGGGGTGTATTCTATGACACCCTGATAAGAATCCTTATCGCAGTGCAGGAAGAGAGTCGAGCTGCAAACCTGCAGATTCCTCATCATTGCATAATCCAAAGGAATTGTCTGGGAAAGTTAAATTTCCTATTGGGTAATTCCTATCAGCTTGGAATCATCTATTCATCTCCATCAAATTCAAATACTTCAGAGGGTTCTGATACAATTTCATAGAATAATTCTTCAGAAAATGTTTGACCATTCAACAGACCCCATACTAATGGCAAAAACAGCCAACTATGAGCTGTTTCGATGCAAGAAAGTGTGGCAGGTATTATATGACATTATGAGTTCCCGCCCACCGAACAAATATCTGGCTCCTGACTTTTCAGCATCAGACAGGTGTGGAGGCTGAAAAACCTCAAGGATTCAATCAAGGGTTAGAGAGGGAGGGCAACAGCTCACAGCACTATCCAAACTGACAGCACACACAAACACATGCACAGATACACACACACACACACACACACATACACACACATGCACATATATACACACATACACACACACATACATACAAATGCACACCATTGCGGTGTGGAAATTGTTGCGATTGGACAGAGGTCCCTCGGTGAAGATGCTCATGTGGAGAAATGTTGTGCACCCCCTGCAATGTGGAAATGATTTATCTTTGAGTCGTATTCCTGACATTATTAAAAGCAGAGTGTTTCTAGTGCAATTATATCCAGGCAACTCCATGTGAACCAATTTGTGAGGAGACAGTGTGAATTTTATTATACTTTCTGCTGCTTACAATGTTTTCTGATGTACTCTCACAAATTCTAAGCGAGAAAGGATTCAAAAATGGTAGCAGTGAGACCAGCACTGGGCTTGTTCATCTCCTCCTCATATTCCAAGGACAGGATCACAAGTCATCCAGCAAAACTGTTCTGTGTCTCCAAAGATATTCTTTGAAGAACAAAACAAACGTGCAATATGAGAGATTCACAGGCTTAAATGTTTTCTCCAAAAATAAATCTGATTCTTGTGGAGAGTTCACTAGAGGGTGGCATTGTATCACTTTAGACACAAGATGGGCAGACAGAGAGAAAGACAGAGACTTGAGCCTTTGATTCACCATATTTTAATTTATTCATCCAAAATTCCATCAGGACAAAGTGAGTACCATTGCAGGCAGACACGGACAGACACATACACACACGCATGTCAACATTATCATCAACATTGTATTATCTTAAATACAAAGGGACAGACAGAGAGAGATGTGTTTGATCCCATTTTAATGGCTTCATCCCGAAAACAACAGAGACTCCATTGCAGAGATACACATAAACATGGATACACATAAACATAGTTACATAAACACACACTAGACACAAACACATAGATAGGTACAAAGACAGACACAGATACACGTAATCAAAAAAGTACTGTAATACATACACGAACACACACACATATACCTTCAGACACACACATCATTCACACAGTTGCACACACACACACACAGACACAGAGATAGAAACCCACACAGACTGATACAGAAACACACACATACTTGCAGACACACAGACACGTACATACAGAAACAAACACACACAGGCGTACACATTCAGACTCAGATATTGTCAAGGACAGCAAAAGTGAAGCCACTAATAAAATTCCTCATTCCAAAAACTAAATGAGAAATCAGTAGATTTTTTGGAATGTGAAAGTTTACTGGAAATGTATGCATAATTTCAAATGAAGAGCTGTGCCTTTGTTATGAAGGTGTAAAAGTGTACTGTACCTTTAGGAAAGTATCTGACAGCACCAAATGTTCTGAACAAGATACAATGAAACCTTTTAGTCCAGCAGCTAGAATAGTCGGTTGGAGACAAAAAACGAATGTGAATTAGGCCATCAGTTTAATTATACACCAAAAAAAACCAAACTCCAATCAAGTTTGAATCTAGTATATCGACAATATTAAAAGCCGATGACAAAATCTGGTGCTTGGGGATATAAAACCAGGAAAACGTGAAGAGTTGAGAGAGAACTGCCAAGCCACTGATAAATGCAGACTGCCCACACAATAGGTCTCTTAAAGGTACATTTATCTATCAACGACCTGTGAAAGAGAAATTCTGAGAAGAAGAAAATCTACAGAGGAAGATACAAATGGAAGATTCGACAGCTGCCTGGTTTTGAAATGTGGATTTTGGTAAATCTTAATCAGAGGTTTTATTGGACTAGTATTATAAAAGGGAAAGTAACAATAGGAGATGGAAAGAGATTCCGCTTTGGCCCCACTCCTTTCCCTGAACATGTCATCTTGCCGGTAAGTGGGGCCGGGCAGCCGTTACTGGTTTTATTTTATATTTTCCTCTCTCACGCAGCCCAGAGGTTTGTATTTAAATTGGACGGGATTCTTAACGAAAGCATTGATTCTCCTGGATTAATTAGGCATGTTATGGTTGATAATACCTTTTAGGAATGACCAGGAGACGCAGCGAATTCCTCAAGATTATAAGCCATTATTTGCAAACAAAAGCTGTAGCGATCATAGCGACCAACCCTGAAAGCCCACGAACACTGAGAGTACTCACAGTGAGTTATGTTCTAAAAGCCAGGCTCTACCCCCGTTATATTTACATAACCAATCGCACTGAGTCGACATTAACTAATCAGATTCTGTCACAATTGTCTTCTGGATTGCTGCAGACCCCCACATCGTGCTGTGGTAATCTTTTCACCTTTTGTCACCTGACAGGCAGCAGTTGGGCAAGACTGACTCGAGCATGTAATACAGACCTTGGACTTATGTAACATCTCAACATGTATTAATTTATAGTTATATATTCACTTTTACCATAGACGCTGTCCAAATGGCCATTTCTACTATCTTTCAGTCGTTTCCAATCCCTTTCCCACCCCTAAAACTGTAAGAGCAGTGGTCCCCACCCTTATTATTTCTCCTACACACCGTCCAACACAAGTGGGAATAATTATTGTCTGTTGTTTTTAATCTCTCTGATCTGGGAACTTCACTGTCCACAGGTTAGTGACAGCCACTGGCCGCAAGCGGGAACTGCAACCAACTCACGGAAATGTTCAGGGTCTGTCGGGGTCATGAAGCAGCTCATGTGAGCAAACGGACTCTCTCTGTCCACAAAGCACTCCGATTGATGCACACGACTGAGAAATAAAACAGGAAAATCGACGTTTCAGACAAAAAGTCGATGTTCCTGCTCCTCGGATGCTGCCTGACCTGCTGGGCTTTTCCAGCACCTCTCTGATCTAAACTCTGGTTTCCAACATCTGCAGTCCTCACTTTTGCCCTGAGAAATAAAACTACCGATTGTCCAAAATAAAGAATATTGTTGGATACGTTTTGTTCAAAATTGATCAGAATTTCGCAAAAGAAGAGCAATAGTGTGAAAGGGTTGGAATAAAGAAAGTGTTAATTTATGTAAAAAGGTAAAATTCAGGATCTCTGATTTGAGGTTTGAGTTTATTTTAACCTTGAATAGATCTGACACATTAATCCTTCCTCCCCTTCTCAATAGATGCTGTTGGAATTGTTCAATGTTTCCAGCAGCTTGTGTGATTATTTGAGGTTCCTAACAGGAGCAGTGTCTCACTTTTCGAAAAAAATTGCTGTGCTGCAATTAACATTTAAATAAGAATTGGGAAGCTGCAGAGGGGTAAACTTCAGAGCTGCTGAGTTTTGTTACCCACTTCCACGCTGCAATTCATAGAAACCATCGTCATGACAAGCGAGGAGCAATCTGGATGGTTTTGTTTTCTCACAGAATAAAACATTCATGTACTTTCGGAGAAAGTAAGATGACAATGTCAGTTCATCTTCAAGTTCTTCTGTGCAAAATGGCTTTGAAAGCACAACCCTGTGATGTCTGGGAATCAAACGCGGGTTAACTGCTTGGAAGGGAGGTTTCCTTCCCACCATACCACCATCGCTGTGAGACTGAATGGCTCTCAATTCTCAAACGCATTTAACAAGGCCGTGATCATAAGGAATTGAACGTGACGAAAATAAAAACACGAATTTCTGGCGAAACTCAACAGGCCAGCCATCATTAGCATCAGAAATCTTCAGTTCTGAAAAAAAATCATTACACCGAAAGGTTTGACTGCTTTGTTCCCACAGATGCTAGACCTGCCGAATTTCACCAACATTTTCTATAATAGTTTTGAAATCTCCAGTATGGACAGTTCTTTCCTTCAAATAGACCTGATGATGCATTGAGTATAGGAGTTGCAAAGACATGTTGCAGCTGTGCAGGACATTGGTTAGGCCACTTTTTGAATATTGTGTGCAATTCCACTCTCCCTGTCAGAAGGATACTGTAAAACTTGAAAAGTTTCAGAAAAGATTTACCAGGATGTTGCCAGGGTTGGAGGGTTTGAGCCATATGGAGAGGCGTAATAGGTTGGGACTGAGGGGTGACTTTAGAAGTTTATAAAATCGTGAAGGGCATTAATAGGGTGAATATTTTTTCTTGGACTGGGGAATTCAGAACTAGAGGTTATAGGTTTAAGAAGAGAGGGAAAAAGTTTAAAAGGGAACTTAGGGGCAAGCTTTTCATACAGAGGGTGGTGTGTGTATGAAATGAGCTGCCAGAGGAAGTGGTGGAGGCTGGTACAATTGCAACATTTAAAAGACATCTGGATAGGTAAATGGATTGGGAGGATTTAAAAGGATATTGGACAAACTGCTGGCAAATTAACTTAGAATGTCTGGTAGGCATGGACGAGTTGGATTGAAGGTCTGTTTCCGTGCTGTACAAATCTCTGGCTCTATGACCCATTGAAGGGGATACTGGGTCAGGTGATAGTCTACCTCAGAGGCAGAGGTGAAGCAGCATAGAATTGATGTGGAAACTTGATTCGGCCCAACAAGTCCACACTGATTCTTCGAACAGCATCCCGCCTAGACTCACTCCCTAACCCTGTAATCCTGCATTTCCCATGTATGATCCATTTTACCTACACATCCCTGAATAATATGGGCAATTTAGTACGACCAAGGTACCTAATCTGCACATCTTTGGACTGTGTGAGGATACCGGAGAAATGGATTCAGATGAATATCCTCAGGGATTGACAATATTAAAGGCTCACTGACGTTAGAATGAAGTGCTGTCTGCTCATCTGTCCCAAATAATCTGCCCCTTTCTCTGACGTTCTATCCTTGTGTTTCAGATTCCCAAATATACCTAAAAGGGAAATCAGGAGGGCAAAAAGGGGACGTGAGAGAGCTCTGGCAAATAGGGTTTGGGAAAATCCAAAGGAATTCTATAAATGCATCAAGGACAAAAAAGTAACCAAGGAGAGAATAGGGCCCCTCAAAGGTCACAAAAGCAACCTTTGTGTGCACCTGCAGGCGATGAGGGGAGATGGTGAAGGACCATGTTGCATCAGTGTTTACTGTGCAGAAGGACAAGGAACATATAGAACGTGGGAAAATAGACTTCGATATCTTAAAATGTCCATATTACAGAGGAGGAGAAGCTAGATGTCTTAAAACGCATAAAGATAGATAAATCTCCAGGACCTGGTCAAGTATACCCTAGAACTCTCTGAGAAGCGAGTTAAGTAATTGCTGGGCCTCTTGCTGAGATAGGAGAAAGTGAGGACTGCAGATGCTGGAGATCAGAGCTGAAAATGTGTTGCTGGAAAAGCGCAGCAGGTCAGGCAGCATCCAAGGAACAGGAGAATTGACGTTTCGGGCATAAGCCCTTCTTCAGGAAGGTTAAACATAGATATTGACAGGTTTCTCAGAAGGGCAGATCAGTGGCAGATAAAATGTAACCCTGATGAAGGTGAGGTGATGCACTTTGAAAGAAATGACAAGACAAGGTAATGGTCAATGAATGGTAATACACTAGGAAGCTTCGAGGAACAAAAAGCTTGGGGTGATTCTTATTTTTATTGAAAATTTTAACATGTTTTAACAAATTTACAAAAGAAAACTTAAAAAAAGACCCAAGTATAAACATTGATATACAGTTAAATCTTAACCAAAATCTATCAAACAAGAAAAAAGAAATACCAAGAGAAAAAAAAGACAAACTCGACTAACTACTCATCTAACTTACAACTAACCAGAGCGTATCATTAAAATTCTTACATTATTCAAGAGAGAAAAAAAAATCCAATGGATAACACAAATTGAGCAGTGATATACATGCTCGGAATGTGTTAACATCAGATCTCAACAAAACCTGTATTTATCCAAAACATCCTGAGCATAGAGCAGATAAAATTCACAAAAATAAAAAAAAGCTCTTTAGAACATTCAGATCAATATAATAAAAGAAACTATTTCTAAATAGTAAAAAAAGTATAAAATATATTTAAATGGAGATCTTTCCCCCCCCCCTTATTCCCAGGGGGCATCACTTCCTTTCCAAAAAACCATCATAACCTCTCCCAACCAGTGCCCCACCCTTGACCCAGACACCCCACGATAGGAAAAAGACAATTCAAGTATACTACTGAACTAGAACAAACAGAGAGTACCCTCTCCCCAACCCCCCCCCCCCCCCCACCCACACCAACACCAACACAATATATTAGGTAATGTTAATGCCATATATGAACATATGACTAAAATTACAGTCTCAGCAAATAATAATTAAATATATTAATACAAAATAACAGGGGAAAACAACCCCACTCCCAAGGATAAAGGTAAAATAAGATAAGGTCGCCCCCCTTCCCCCCCTCCTCCCCATCTACATTAACTAGACCCCCAGCATATATATAAAAAAGGGGGGGGGGGAAGGAAATCGCTAAGTAAAGGATGAATAAATAAATCCTTCTTCCCACCCCCCAGAGATAATATTAAACAGTAAGATAATGAAAGGAAACAAAGGGTGTAAATCGGGGTGGGGCTAGGGCAAAACAACATCAATTAACTTTTATAATTTGTCTAAGAGAGTCCAAAAGTTCCTTGGCCTTCTCCGGTGATCCGAAGTTATACACGGACCCTTCATGGCTAAAGCGTAGAGAGCTGGGTATCACAAGGAGTATTGAATGTTTAAATCCCTTAAACGTTTCTTTGCTTCATCAAACACCTTCCTCTTTCAGACCAAAGCTGGGGAAAAGTCCTGAAATAACATAATCTTGGATCCTTTATAAGTCATGGCTTGGGGATCTTTCCCAAGATTTCTGGAGGCTTCCAAGAGCATCTGCCTCAACTTATCGCTCTGCAGCCGGAAAAGGACCGGGTGGGAGCACTGGTTCAAGCCAGGCCCATGTATTGTAACCCGGTCGGCCCATTCTACCCTTACCTGGCCTGATCCAGCCTCCAGATTCAACAACTGCAGAAGCCACTGTTCAAGGAACCCTCTAAGCTGGCCACCTTCTTCCCGTTCGGGATGGCCCAGCAACTGAATATTTTTTCGACGACCTTGATTCTTGAGGTCATCAATGTGATTCTCTAAGGTCCGGATTCGCTGCTCGAGAGGTCACAGCCTTTAGCTCAGCCCTCCAACTCGGCATTCAATTTCTTCAATGTCTCGGCCGTACTTTTGTTGCACAGCTGAGAGCAAATTCCACCGACTTCAGGACTCTTCTACGAACGCATCGATTTTCCATCGAGTTTGGAGATTATTTCCGCAAGGCTCGCCACCGTAGGTAAGTCCCGCGGGGTGGCTGCGGACGCCTCTGCTGCAGATGGGGAGGGTGTGGGAGGGGCTCCTGCCCGCTGAGAATTGCGGGCTCCTTTCCCCCCTCGTCATTTTTACAGGAGACTGAACTGTATAAATTTAGTACTAAACCATTAATTGCATCAAGTATAAACTATTTTTAATTGACTTGGTGAGTGTGGTGGAGGAGGGTGGCCCACTTTGCATAGGTCTTGGGAGGAGCATGACAGACTCAGACTTGCTGAGTCGCCGCCATCTTGGATCTCGAGGTGATTTTTAAGAGATACCTGAAGGCAACAGGCAGGACAGGTTTTTCGGACTTTTATGAAGACATTCAGGATACATGCCTTTACCAGTCGAGTTATGTTATATACGAGCAGGAAGGTCCCATTGGAGCTGTACAGGAGTCATCGAGTCAGAAAGGTCTACGGCATGGAAACAGGCCCTTTGGTCCAACTTGCACATGCAACCCAGTTTTAACAATTAAACTATTCCCACTTGCCTGTGTTTGGTCCATATACTTCGACGTCCACCACATCCATGTACCTGTCAAAATTTTATTTGCTTCCACCACTACCGCTGGCTTCCCATTCCAGACATTCACCACCCTCTTGTGTGAAAAATAATAGCCGCTTTGTACCCTTTTGTATCTCTTCCCTTGAACCTATACCCTCTTGTTTTTGATTCACCCACTGTGGGGGAATATCTGTTGGCTATTTACTTTGTCTAGGACTCTCATTTTTTTTGGACCTTTATAAAGGCGACCCCTCAGTCTCCTTTGCTCCAGAAGTAAGTCCCAGCATGTTCATCTTCTCCTCATAACTCAAGCCTCCCAGTCCAGGTAGCATCCTAGTAAATCGTTCCTGCATTTTTTCTAGTTTTCTAATATCGTTTCTCTAGCATGGTGACCAGAACTGCGTGTCGTACCCAATTGTAGCTTCACCAACATCTTGAACAGCTGCAGAGAGTTATCCCAACTCCTAGACTCAATGCTCTGACCAATGAAAGAAAGTGCAGATCTCTCTAGTCTGCAACACTCCCCAGGGCCCTACAATTGACTGTCTAAGTTCTACGCTGGTTTGACCCACCAAAGTATAACACTTTGCTTTTATCAAATTAAAATCCATTCCCAGTTGGTTAAGATCTTGCAGGATTCTCAGATAACCTTCTTCACCATGCCACAAATCTTGGTGTCATGTGCAAACTTCTTCACCGTCCTTCCTAAACTCTCATGCAAATCATTTATACAAGTAACGAATAATCATGAACCCAGCACTGATCCCTGTGGCACACAGCTCGTTACAGGCCTCCAGTTTGAAAGACAACACACTACCAGCACCCTCTATGTTCTACCGTCAAGCCAATGTTATATCCAATTGGCTAGCTGTTCCTGGATTTCATGAGATACTACCATACTCAACAACTTACCACGTGATACATTGTCAAAGGCTTTGCTGTAGATGGCGTATACCACACTGCCTTTATTTACGCTCTTGTTCGCTACTTCAAAAACTCAATCAATCAGGATATTGTTTAAGCCCACAGTTGGATTACTGTGAGCAGTTTTGGTCATTGTGCCATAGGATGTGATTGCATTGGAAGGAGTGTAAAGGACATTCACCAGAATGTTGCTTGGGCTGCAGTGATTTAGCTGTGCACAAGAGGCTGGATCAGTTTGAGTTACTTTGTTTAGAGCAGACAACAGGATATATCAAATTATGAGAGGCATGGACAGGGTGAACAGAAACCAGTTATTTTCCTTAGTCAAAGGGCCAAGAGCAATCAGGTATAAATTGTAATATCAAAGGCTGGAAGTTTCGAGGGGACATAACACCCAGAGGATGGTAGGGCTCAGCACTATTTTGCCTGGGAGGGTAACTGTTACGGACCATGCCAGACCTCAAAATATTTTGAGAAGTTAGCCTAGACCCTAACTTTTGTTTTAATTTTAAAGGCAGATGTGAAGTGGGTCTTCCAGGTGTGATGTCATTGGTCAAATTATTTGGTTTTAGCAAAACAGAATGTATTTCAACACTGCAGCTGAAACACGAACAAATGAAAGCAGAATTTCGAAAACATAACTATTGGAAAGCTTACGTGACCTGATACAGTAACTATTACTAATTACCTGTTCCAATACAGGAACATCACATAAATACACTCCGGGGAAATAAAGGTTAATTCAAACACAGATTCGAACAGGAAGGAGGGAATAACATCCAGAAAGTGGTTTCAGAGTAAGTCAGAGGATTGTTTTACTGAAACATGCCACTCTCCTGGAATCACACATCTTGTGACTGTTACAGTTAATTTAAAACCAGAAAATTACTGAACTGAGAAAACTGGCCACTCCCCTTCCATTGTTCAACTAAACCTCTTCAGAACCTCTGTCTTTATGACCTCTCTTCTCAAAACAAAATGACAGCATCATAACAGTAACTAAGTTGGGAAAACTCAAAACCTTTAAGACGCACTTGGATAAACACTGAAAATTCAAGACAAAATGTTGGGAAGTGATATTTGTTGTAGCTTTTTTGTGTAATTTTACAAACTGAGTGGATCTATGGGCCACCTCTGTTCTGTATGATGCAATCATTCTATGATTCTGAGATTAAGGTTCTGAATTCTTTTTTGTCTTCGATTTGAGGAAATGTGACCTGGTGTTCACTCCAGGTATTGGTGTGGTCAGTATCAGCTTCAGGCTCTGTACATTCACACATAGGATTTCCCAAATGAGATGTAAAACTGAATTAATGAGGAAAGCAATGCTATAACAGTGCAACAATTCCCAAGGAGCTCTACACCATGAGGTATTGAGTGGCTGAATATGAAAGTCATCAATGAAAAGAATATCAAATAAATTAGATATTCATTGGCTGATAGCACATGAAATGATGCAAGTATTGTCGTTTGAAGACAAATTGCAATTAATGTTTTAGACCTCATAGGATACAGTCTTTGGAGTATTTAATCACAGACATAAATCTCAATGACATCATGTCATTAAAATAAACCTGTTCTCATAACCAGGTGTACTCAAAGTTTCCCCTTCGGAGATACCATGCAATTTAAAGTCCATTTCCTCAATAATTCTCTGATTCCAACAGTTTGCCAGCAGCAGGAAGGGAAGATTGTTTCACAAAGTACAAAATGTATCCTGTAAGACAAGTAATTGAAAAAATATACTATACCATTCTTGCCATTATTGGCATTCCTGGTAAGTCCTGGAACAACTTCACTTGTATGAATCACTGGACTAAACCATGCTGATTTCCCCTGTACGATTGCTAATTATTTTATTTCCATTTAGCAAGGCAAATCTCAATGTCAGATGATATTTCCCTCGCTCACGGAGTTTAAAGTGAATGTTTTGCTGTTTAGGAGGCTCCTCAGTAATGTGCAGTGTTGTGTGTTTCTCTACACTAAGCAGAATGGGTTTGCATTGATGCCACATTGATAAAGTTTTGCTGAGCTTCAGTCCTGACTGCTCGAGAAAGTGTTTAGCAAGACCACGCTCTCTCTGTGTTAGGTTAATGCCGGTTATCGGTCAGATGGGTTTTGTAACAACCCACTTCCTAGTGACACCTGGTGTTTCCCATTCCTTGATGGAAAGGGATTGTGTTAGTGGATCTTGCTTAGGCAGCTTGCTCCAAATAGGAGCCCAGATACAACAGGGTTCAGCAAGTTATGGAGTGATAAGCGTGGATCAGCACAGATGGCTTCAATGATCTTGTGTGTTTGCAGCAGTCAGTAGATGTGAGGAGGTGTGATATTTGTAAGAACAGTTCACTCAGAGGGGTACTGAGTGCAGAGTTCCAACTGTGATGTTTTTTTTTTGAAATTATTTGATTGTGAAAAAATCATGTAAACTGCGCCATTTGTCAAAAGATGCACAATACTGTGGTGCAGACTTTAAAAGTACAAAAGCTGAGATCTGAAGTGCTGTGTCAGTAGCTGTCCCAAAGAGAATCAAATAACTTTCACAAACAGAATGTTTCTCACTTTGCCCTTTGATGCTGTTGTCCTTTTATGTTGTCCAACTGATAATTCTGTTGTGTCCACTGATGGAGCTGACAATTGTCATGACATCTGCCTTTAAGAGATATTTGTTCTGTTCGGTTTCTTTTGAAGAAGTGTTCAGAAATTTGATGTCAAGGTGACTGCTCCATGGAAAACAGTAAATAAATGCTTTTTTCAAGGAGGCAAAAGAAGAATGAGTGGGTGGAATCGGACTCTCACAACGCAGGGCTGACAATTATTGAAGTTTGAGCTTTGGATTGAAACTGCTGGACACAGCTTTCACTCTGTTGCTGCGGCAAAAAGCTTGCAGTCACTCTCTCTGCTGCGAGATTCATTCCGTCAGCATTGCTTCTGAGATTGGAGGAGATAGCAAATGAGGGAAATCTATTCTGATGAATTTGCCTTCACCAACTATGTTTGTGGGAATGCTGCTGTGTTGGTACAATTGAAGAGTCATAATTAAATAATGTAACAATTTGTTAAGAATTTCGACAGTTAAAGTTATATCAATTCTTTTTTTGGTTTCTACTTTAACTATGGTGGAAGAATAAATTGAGCTTTTGCTTAAAGCAGAGTGTTTGACCAATCAAGTCACACCTGGAATACAATGCCTTATACTTGCCTTTAAATGAGATAAAAATTAGAGTCTCGGTTATTTCATGATATTGTTTGAGAAATTGTGGTCTGGTCCAGAACACAGAAACATTGTGGAGTACAAATGGGAAATTCTTCCCCTATGTTTCGTAAAAGTTTCCAAAATGGAGATAAACTGAAGTGATTAATTTCAGAAAGGGAAAATGGCAGAGCAGCAATGTTAATTCAGTGAAATGTCCCATAGACATGTTAACTATTGTCCAAATAGTTGGGACTGATTAATCTTCAAGCAAGATTAGGGCAAGCTGTGGGACCTAGTATCTCTAATTTATTGGCTTGACATTAGTAAGGATGGATATAGAGTTGGACGTGTTCACACTATTTCAAGTCTGATCCTAATTAGGTTTTGATAAACAGTTTCTCAATCGATAATTCACAATCTTTCCACACCTAAAATTTCAGTGAGTTCTGCTCTTTGTTTTGTGATATATATCCTTCATGGGAGGAAGATGTTTCAATGAGAAATTTTCCCCAACCAGTTTTAAGGCAATGTATCAAAATGAAAATACTAATAATAAGTCGAATAAAATTGTTTCAACAAATACCTCTTCAGTACCTATAATCTTATGACTATGATTAATAATTGAGTTGGAGAGCATTACAAAGGCTTAACAGTCCAGAATTCTGAAAGTTTTAAATATTAATCTATCAACCAAGCCTCTTCTATTGACACATTTTCGAACCCTGAATGAGCATTCCATATTAATGGCGCCAGTATGGTCTCTCTCATTCAGGGAAGTCACATGTCCATGTATTGTATCTGAAAATCCTTTGACATTTCATACCCAACTTTAGTACAGTATCAAATTTCTCTCAGCAAAATTCGAGATGTGTCTGTGTGTGTGTATGTTTATACTCTCACACACCTTTTGAATGTGGCAAACTAAATATAGAAAATCGTGAATGAATTATTTTACCTTCATCATAAATAATCGATTCAGCCTGCAATCTGTATTCTCTATGTCACTAACTCAGCTCACAGTGTTCATTTCCAGAATTGTGAGCAGTTCTCTTTGTGGTAATGACAAACATTCTCTTCTCTACAAAGAAGTCAATATTCTGTCTCTCGTTGCTATTTTTATTGTACTAGTGCCTCTGACTTTCCAACATAATGACATGTTAACTCTGTCGTGCACCAATCTCAGGATTGTTTGATTGCATTCACAGAAACATTGATCTGTTCCTCAACCAGATGCACCTACTTTTACAGTTACATTTTAATGACTGGAAAAATATTCAGCTCTTAAAATGAACACATTCACAACAATGAGCCCTCAAAAAAGAGTCAATGAGATTTCATTGTTTTCATACTGACTCCAAATGAAGATGGTTCAGTCTGTTAGCGTGCCATCACCTCAGCCATTGCACATCTCCATCGGAATTCTTCAGGGTCATGTCCTAGGCCCCAAAATCTGCAGCTGCCTCACCAGTGCCCTTCCCCGCATTGCGCAATTATGAGCAAACATCCCCACTTTGGAAATGGCAATGTTCAGCATCATTTACTTTCTTAGATAATGAAGAGGTCTCTGTCCATATACAATGTTGTGAAGGTGCCGGTGTTGGACAGGGATGGACAAACTGAAGTCCCACAATACAAGATTATTGTTCAACAGGTTTATTTGCAATCCCAAGAATTTCGAGAGTTGCTCCTTTTTCGGGTGAAGTGGAGGAAAGCTCTGAAAACTTGTGAAAGCCTGTTGTACTATAACCCGATGTTATTTGATGTTGGAATTTGTTCATATACAGTGAGATAAGATCTGATAATAGACAGCAACATTTGCATACCACAAGCGGTAGGCAATGATTGTCTCCGAACAGTGAGAATCTACTAATCTCCCATTGGATGACTATCTCTGAATGCATGATGACCAATACAAGAGCTGTGGTAACAGAAGTATGTTAGACACTCTAATTACAATGGCAATACCTGTCTCTCCAATCCATGTCTCCCACCCAGAATGCATAGCCCAGTGGTGGAATGGAATGCTGTCCATGTATCTGGCTGACAGCAGCTCAATTGTAACAATGGGTGCAACGTTCACAAAGTACCACACTGTGTAGGACAAACAGTCGATTCATTGGCATGTCAATCACCACATTCAGTAGTCACAGTCTTCACCAATGACACCATGACCAACAATGAATACCACCTACAAAATTCAAAATATTTAGAGTTTAAGTCTCAACTCACAAATGTATGATCTCCAGTACCTAGTCAAACAAGTGTAGCATAGAACCGCCATCACATGCCAGTTAGCTTTCATTCTGAATTCAGAATATATCGTTGTTCCATCACCTTTGCTGGGCAAAAATTCTGCAACTCCCTCCAAGAACACTGTGGGTTGTCCTGCACCCAGGATGTAATGCAAACGTTCAAAAAGGCAGATCTCCAGCACCCACAGAAAGGCAAATAGAGCTGGATAATGAACATTTGGACAGATTATAGGCCATGACATGATCACATTTTATAAATAATCATTATTTCGATATCTGCACAAGGGTATCTCTGAACCAGTTTAACGGGTGACTTTAGACTCTCAAGTCCATATTCTATTCAATTCAATTTACACCATTTGTCATTGGGACATGAGATCTCTGAATTTATAGTCTCTTGATAAGACCAGTCAATCATGGTTTCCCCGAATTTTCAGCATTGGCCTGAATCCATGGAAGGAGATCCTGATACCAAGCAATGATACAATGGGGTTTCTTGGAAAAAGCTATGGTCCAATTCTGGTGATTTCCATTGAAAATGCTGGTTAAAACTTGTGGTTCTTGGCCCTGTTATGTGCTCTAAATCTCGGAGGGGGATCTCCATTCACAAGGTGATGCCTAGCAGAGGGGCTTTGGTGTGTGAGACTGGACATCAGGCAGAAAGCTTTGCTTAATCTCAGACATAGAGTGTGATTTCTAAACTGGGAAATTGCAATGACCAATACAACATAAATTCATATTTTACTTGAATGAGGGCTATGGTGTACGGTCTTTGACGTGTGGGGGGGGGGGGGGGGGAAAGGTGAGGGAAGGCCATAGCAAATATTGAAGCTCTTCTGATTGTGCTGTGTATCCAATCTGGGCGATGGTGGTGGTATTCACTGCTGAATACTTGTAGTTCAGATTGTCAGGATATTCTGAAGGAAGAACTCAATGTCTCGTCATTTGTTTCTTCATATTGCAGGGGCCATGCATTTCTGGACACTGCAGTGTGTTTGAATGGCCCATGCTTTTAGTTCCTGCAGTGCAGATGTACAATTCTAGAGGCAATCTAATTTCATCACTTTCACAAATATATTCTGCTCCTTTTTGAAAGCTCCAATGGAATCCACTTCCATCACTCTCCCAGGCAGGACATTCCAATTCCTATCAACTCTTTGGGTAAAGAACTTTCTCCTAATCTTACTACCATCTCTCTTGCTGATAATCCTGAAGATGTATTCCCTAGTTATTCACACACCAATGATTGAAATATCATTGTTTACCCTGTCAAAATTGTTCAGAATTATGAACTCCTCTGTCAGGTCATCTCTTAATCTTCTCTAACACAAAGAATAAACCTAATCTCTCTCAATTTTCCTTTTCGCTGAAATCCATCATTCAGAGGTTTATTGTTGTAAATGTTCTTCCCTATCTATTTTGTAAGTGCATTTGATTCATTTTCAGAAGCTTTGATGTTGTGGTTATAATTCTTTATCTTGATGTGGCATGGAACAACAATTATCATTGGTTTTCACACATTCCTTACCATCTGTACTCAACCAAAGAATATTTGATCAGTAACTTCAAGTCTCTATTGTTTCCTTTATCTCCCTAACAGTTAGTCTAGTGGTGATTATATTCCTGTGTCGGGACAAGTGTGGTCTTTCTAAATGCAGCACTTGCTATCTGGTAGCCATGGCAGCGTCTGACCTACTGTTCATTTTCTTTGAAATCATAATTAGTTGGTTTCGCTACTATTATTATCCACAATGTTTCCTGGACATCGTTCCTGTTTGCCGTGTTACCTATGTCCTGAACTTCATAGCAACTGATTGTTCTGTCTGGTTCACTGTCGCTTTTTCTTTTGATCGATTTGTCGCCATTTGTTTTCATCAGATGAAAACCACATATTGCACAGAGAAAACTGCAATGAGAGTTCTAGCAACAATGTGCATCTTCTTTTCTTTGAAGAACATTCCCAACTATTTTCGATATGAACCTCTAACAATAATCAACAATGTTCCATGGTATTGTTATTCCAGCAACAGTTATTATAATGACCCTCGATGGGCAAGTTTTAAATATTTTGAATATTTTTTAACACCATTGCTCCCATTCACTTTTATTCTTTTTATTAACATTCTGACTGTCAGACATATCCTTGAGGCCATTAAAGTACGTAAGGAACTGAGGGGTCAAAGAAAAACAGAGAATGAACCAGAGGTAGACAACAGACGCAATTCTGTCTTTTTACTCTTTGCTATATCCACCAGTTTTATCCTTCTCTGGTCGATGTATGTTACATATGCATTTAATGCTGGTTTTTCCTTGAATTGGGATGATTTTTATCTCTTTGAACAAGTTGCATATATGCTGCGGAGCTTAAGTTGCTGCACAAATGCATGTATTTATGTGATGACACAGAAAAAATTCAGAGAGCAATTAAAGTATGTCATGAATTATCCAGTGATAAAAATAATTCAATTGATGAATGAATCCAAGTAACTGAGAGCCGATAATGGAACAAGGAGTCAACGTGAGGAAGGGACCAAAAAGAGGAAATGGATAGGCAACATGATAACACTCCTTTTGGAATGGGCAAGGAATGACCCGAAGATGCAACAAGAAAAAGACTGGGGGCAAAGTAAAGTGCTGTTAGCAATGAGCAACAGTTCGAAGAAAGTTGAACAAAAAAAAAACACAACTGAAAGAGAAATTAGATGAGCCTGAGAAAAGAAATTCATTCCAAATAATTTCTCCTCAGACAGTGAACCAATACCAAACAAAAATCTGAAGGAAAGTCTCATCATTCACTGCATGCCAACTTGGGAACAGCAACGATAGGCTCCTGTGAACTCCTGCTCATGGAATTCTCCGATACACACATCTGGACACATTTTAAAATTGAAAAGTTTCCTATTTTAAAGATTAAATAACAAACTGTGAAAGAAATCTGTGTACTTTGGTTATAAGCGTTTTTATTTTCAGCAAGACTGTGTGTTTCCATTCAGTCCCCCCCCGGCCTGATGCTGACATCACTTCCTTTTGTCATTTATTTCTTTCCCCGAATCAGCTGCTGTGTTGATCAGGAGAATACAAGCTCCAACCAGAGAGCTCAGTTACAGATGAGATCCCATGCTCAGGAATGGGGTCGGATATCGTGGATGAGCCAACATCCTCAGTGCTTCCATGGAAATGTTTTGTGGCTCTCAGTGAGCTCGATGGAGTCAATGAGAACTTCTCTGATTTCTGTTCGCATGTGGCTTCCGAATTGAGCCTGAGATCAATTCAAACACATGTCCACATCGTCACCAAGAGTCATTGTTTCCATCTGTGAAATGGCTCCTACATCCATCCCTGCCTCAGATCTTATTTGGCAAATCACTCATTCATTGCATTGTGACCTCGGGACCCTCGTGTCCAGCACCATTTCGCTCTGAAAGCAGATTATTAACTCCACACATTTGCTTTATCCAGATTTCTTCCTCTATTCTGATTTGCTTTCATAACAAATCCCATTTTCTCGTCATCCAGTTAACGTAATAACCGACACAGGCATATTGTCCTCCAAATTATCAATGTTGAATTCTCATCTGTCTTGCTTGGATTGGTGTGACTCGTGTTATAAACTCGATCTGAAAGTGTTAGATATTCAGCTGTGATATAAATGTTACCAGCTGGTGAAATGTTAGATGAAATTACCGATTTCATTGAATTAAGTCAAATGAAATGGAAGGGAAGCATTCCAGAAACAAAAGTACATTTGACAATTGGGAACAATCCTGTGTTGCTGAACTGTCTCAACGCCTGGACTCCATCTCTACTCCTTCCGATTAAAGAGCTCCTTCTTTTTAAAATGCTCCTTAAAATCTTCCTTATGCACAAGTTATTGTCATCTGACCTACTATCACCTGCTATGGATCAACATTAACTCTATTTTGTTTGGCATGATAAAAAGGTCTTTTTAAGTATGTTTATGCAGTGATAGAATTGTACAGAATGGAAATAGACCCTTCAGTATGACTCATCTATGCCAATCAGAAATCCAACATTAATCTAGTCCCATATGCCAGCATTTGGCACTTATCGCTCTGAAACTGTCCTGTTTACGTACCTTTCTGGATGCTTTATAAATATCGTAATTGCACCTACTCCGCCACATGCTCTGGCATTTCATTCCAAACTTGCATCACCCTCAGGGTGCAAAAGTTGCCCCTTTGTTCTCTTTTAAATATTTTCTCCCTCACCTTAAACTTATGTCCTCTAGTTTTAGAATCCCCTGCGCTGGACGAAGACCTACACAATTTACCCAATCCATGTCCCTCATGATCTTATAAACCTCCAGACAGTCACAACTCAGACACTCCAGTGAAAATTAGCCCAGCCCATTCAGCTTCTCCCTATAGCTCAAACTATCCAAACGTGGAAATTCCTTATCAATATTTTCTGAACACTTTCAAGTCACGCATCTTTTCCAAAGCAGGGAGACCAGAATTGAATACATTTGTCATTAACTATCAAGCAGCACCTGCTTATCAATAACCTGCTCAGTGACATTCTGTTTGGGTGCTGCTGGAGCCATTGAGCTCCTGAATTCATTACAGCCTTGGTTCAAACATGGACAAAATAACTCCATTCCAGAGGAACATCAAGGCTGCTTTTGACCAAGTGTAACGTCAAGGATCCCGAGCAAAACTGAAATCAATGGGTACCAGGGGGCAATCTCCCCGGTAGTCAGAGTCATAGCTGACACATGGGAAAATGGTAATGTTAGTTGGAGGTGAGTCAACTCAGCTCCAGGCTATTCCCTGCAGAAATTCCTAGACCCAAACACCTTCAGCTGCTTCATCAATGACCTTCCCTCCATCATAAGGTGAGGAATAGGTATGTTCACCAATGATTGCACAATGTTCAACACTATTTATGACTCCTCAGACACAGACATTCCACACTGTATAAAAAGCTTACCTTGTGAATCTGCAGCAGGTGCGGTGACAGCGAAGACCAGGGGCTGCTGGGCATTAAATAAATTCTGTAAAAACTTACCTCATGAACAGGTAGAGTTCATGCTGAACAGGAAGAAAATGGGATGGCTCAATAAGTGAGATTATACATTTGGGTGGTTGCTTAACTAGAAACATAGAGTCATAGTCATAGAGATGGACAGCATGGAAACAGACCCTTTGGTCCAACTTGTCCATGCAGACCAGATATCGCAATCCAATCTCATCCCACCTGCCAGCACCCAGCCCATGTCCCTCCAAACCCTTCCTATTCATATACCCATCCAAATGCCTCTTAAATGTTGCAATTGTACCAGCCTCCACCACTTCCTCTGGCAGCTCATTCCATACACGTACCACCACAATCGCAAAAACGTTGTCCCTTACGGCTCTTTTATATCTTTTCCACTCTCACCCTAAAACTATGCCCTCTAGTTCTGGACTCCCCAGCCCCAGGGTAAAGACTTTGCCTATTTACCCTATCCATGCCCCTCATAATTTTGTAAACCTCTACATGGGCACCCCTCAGCCTCCGACGCTCCAGTGAAAACAGCCCCAGCCTGTTTAGCCTCTCCTTGTATCTCAATCCTCCAACCCTGGCACCATCTTTGTAAATCTTTTCTGAACCCTTTCAAGTTTCACAACATCTTTCCGATAGGAAGGAGACCAGAATTGCACACAATATTCCAACAGTGACCTAATCAATGTCCTGTACAGCCACAACATGACCTCCCAATTCCAGTCCTGGTCTCCCATCCTACTCCTCCTCAAAACAGAAAAAGTATTGTGCACCGATTTGGTAAGGTTATTAGTTTTATTTTTGAATAGTCTCTTTGGGAATTTAGAATGGTGGGAATGGAGGTCAGGGCAGCTGAATGCTCCCCCTCCAGAATGTGAGAGATAAGGGTCACCATGAGTATCCCTGCTGACTGCATCTACAGGAAGTGCACCCAACTCCAGCTTTTCAGAAACCGCATTAGATTAGATGACATAGAGTGTGGAAACAGGCCCTTCAGCCCAACAAGTCCACACCGACCCACCAATACGCACCCACGCAGACCCATTCCCCTACACCTAACACTACGGGCAATTTAGCATGGCCAATTCACCTAACCTCCACATTTTTGGACTGTGGGAGGAAACCGGAGCACCCGGAGGAAACCCACGCAGACACGGGGAGGATGTGCAAACTCCACACAGTCAGTCACCTGAGGCGGGAATTGAACCGGGGTCTCTGGCGCTGTGAGGCAGCAGTGCTAACCACTGTGCCACCGTGTCACCCACAGAACCTGACCATGATATTTGCATGATAACATGGCTTTTACCGATTAATATTTGGAATCATTTTACTATGTGTGAAGTATCTCAGATTAGATTACTTACAGTGTGGAAACAGGCCCTTCAGCCCAACAAGTCCACACCAACTCACAATCCATCCATACCACTACATTTACCCCTTCACCTAACACTACGGCCAATTCACCTGACCTGCACATCTTTGGACTATGGGAGGAAACCACTGTGCCACCATGTCGCCGAGTTAGGGAACTGAAGCTTGAGCTAGATGAAATTCAGATCATTTGGGAGGCTGAGGGGGTTATTGAGAGGAGTTACAGGGGAGGTAGTCACATCTCAGATACAGGAAAAAGGTAGATGGGTTACAGTCAGGGGATGGAAAGGGAACAGGTAGACAGTGAAGTGATCCACTGTGGTTGGTTCTTTCAATAACAAGTATACTGTTTTGGATACTGTTGATGGGGAATGAATTAGCACGTGTAAGCCATGGGGCACAGGTCTCTGGCACAGAGTCTGTCCCTGTTGCTCAGAAATGAAGGGGGAAGAGGAGCAGAACATCAATCATTGGGGACTCCATCGTTAGGGGGAACAGATAGGATGTTCTGTGGGAACGAGAGAGACTCATGTTTGATGTGTTGCCTCCCAGGTGCCAATGTTTGTGATGTACAGTATCATGGTTTTGGGATCCTAAACAGGGGGGTGGATGTGGACCAGCTCCAAGTCGTGGCACATGTAGGCACCAACAACATCAGTGAGAAACAGAATGGGGATGTAATGGAGAAATTCAAGAAGCTAGTGTGGAAGCTGAGAGCTAGAACAAACAGAGTTGTTATCTCTGGTTTGTTACTCGTGCTGAAAATGTGTTGCTTGAAAAGCGCAGCAGGTCAGGCAGCATCCAAGGAGCAGGAGAATTGACGTTTCGTGCATGAGCCTCATTCAGGAATGAGGAAAGTGTGCCCAGTAGGCTAAGATAAAAGGTAGGGAGGAGGGACTTGGGGGAAGGGCGTTGGAAATGCAATAGGTGGAAGGAGATTAAGGTGAGGGTGATAGGCCGGAGTGGGGGTGGGGGCGGAGAGGTCAGGAAGAAGATTGCAGGTTAGGAAGGTGGTGCTGAGTTCAAGGGTTGGGACTGAGACAAGGTGGGGGTAGGGGAAATGAGGAAACTGGAGCAATCTGAGTTCATCCCTTGTGGTTGGATGGTTCCTAGGAGGAAGATGAGGCGCTCTTCCTCCAGCCGTTGTGTTGCTATGGTCTGGTGATGGAGGATTCCAAGAACCTGCATGTCCTTGGTGGAGTGGGAGGGGGAGTTGAAGTGTTGAGCCACAGGGTGGTTGGGTTCGTTGGTCCGGGTGTCCCGGAGGTGTTCTCTGAAACGTTCCGCAAGTAGGCGGCCTGTCTCCCCAATTTAAAGGAGGCCACATTGGGTGCAGCGGATGCAGTAAATGATGTGTGTGGAGGTGCAGATGAATTTGTGGTGGATATGGAAGCATCCCTTTGGGCCTTGGAGGGAAGTGAGGGGGGAGGTGTGGGCGCAGGTTTTGCATTTCTTGCGTTTGCAGGGGAAGGTCCCGGGAGTGGAGGTTGGGTTGGTTGGGGGTGTGGATCTGACGAGGGAGTCACGGAGGGAGTGGTCTTTTTGGAATGCTGATAGGAGAGGGGAGGGAAATATATCCCTAGTGGTGGGGTCTGTTTGGAGGTGGCGGAAATGACAACGGATGATATGATGTATATGGAGGTTGGTGGGGTTGTAGGTGAGGACCAGTGGGGTTCTGTCCTGGTGGCGATTGGAGGGGCAGGGTTCAAGGGCGGAGGAGATGCAGTGGAGAGCATCGTCGATCACTTCTGGGGGGAAATTGCAGTCTTTGAAGAAGGAGGCCATCTGCGTTGTTCGGTATTGGAACTGGTCCTCCTGGGAACAGATGCAGCGGAGACGAAGGAATTGGGAATATGGGATGGTCTGAACGTAGTCCGGAGTCCGTGCGGGGGTCAGTAACTGAACGTAGTCCGGCGGCCGTGCGGGGTCAGTAACTGAACATAGTCCGGAGTCCGTGCGGGGTCATTAAACCTTTGTTACTCGTGCCACATGTTTACAAGGCGAGGAATAGAGAGAGAGAGAGAGAGAGAGAGAGAGAGAGAGAGAGAGAGGAGTTGAACACATGGCGACAGGGATGGTGCAGGAGGGAGGAATTCATATACCTGAATAATTGGGGCTCATTCTGCGGTAGGTGGGACCTCTACAAACAGAATGGTCTACACCTGAACCAGGACAGTAACAATATCCGAGGGTTTTTTTGTCAATGCTCTTTGGCAGGATTTAAACTAATTCATCAGGGGAATAGGAACTAGAATTGTAGCTCCAGTGTCCAGGAGGTTGAGAGTAGTGAGGTCATAAATAAAGTTTCAGGAGTGTAGCGGCAGGCAGGAAGGTGCTTTGAAGTGTGTCTACTTCAACACCAGGATCATCCAGACAGAGGTGGGTGAACATGCAGCATGGATTGGTACCTGGGACTTTAACTTTGTGGCTATTTTGGAGACATGGATGGAGTAGGGACAGAAATGGTTGTTGCAGATTTCGGGGTTTAGATATTTCAGTAAGAACAGGGAAGGTTATAAACGAGAGGGAGGCATGGCATTTTTAGTCAAGGGCAGAATGACAGTGGCAGAAAAGATGTTTGATGAGGACTCATCTACTAAGGTAGTATGGACTGAGGTTAGTTACAAGGAAGAAGAGGTCATCCTGTTGGGTGTTTTCTGTATGCCTCCAAATATTTACAGAGATGTAGAGGAAAGGATTGCAAAGATGATTCTAGATAGGAGTGAAGGTCACGGGGTATTTGTTAAGGGGGCTTTAACATTCCAAATATTGCTTCAAAATGCTGTAGTTTGAGAAACTTCGATAGATCAGTTTTGTCCAATGTGTGCAGGAGGGTTTCCTGACACAGTATGTAAACAGGCCAACAAAGAGGCGATGCCACATTGGATTTGGTACTGGGTAATGAACCAAGCCAGATGTTAGTTTTGGAGGTAGGTGAGCACTTTGGTGATAGTGACCGCAATTTGGTTATGTTTACTTTAGCGATAGATAGGCACAGGTATACACCACAGAGAAAGAGTTACAACTGGGGCAAAGGTTTTTATGATGCGATTAGGCAACAGTTAGAATCCATAGGATGGGAAAGGAAATTGAGGGGATAAGCACAATTGAAATGTCGAGCTTGTTCAAGGGAGAGCTACTGCTGTCCTTGATAAGTATGTACCTGTCAGGCAGGGAGGAGGTTGTCAAGCGAGGTAACTGTGGTTTATTCAAGAAGTTGAATCTCTTTTCAAGGGAAGGAGGAGGCTTATGAAAAGAAGAGATGTGAAAGCTCAGTTTGGGTGATTGAGAGTTACAAGTTAGCCAGAAAGAACCTAAAGTGAGAGCTCAGAAGAGCCAGGTCATGAGAAGTCTTTGGTAGCTAGGATCAAGGAAAACCCTAAAGCTTTCGTGAGGTATGTCAGGAATAAAAGAATGACCAGAGTAAGACTAAGGCCTGTCAAGGACAACACTGGGAAGTTGAGTGTGGGGTCCAAAGAGACAGGAGAGGCACTAAATTAATAATTTTCATCAGTATTCACACAGGAAAAGGACAATGTTGTCAAGGAGAATACTGAGATACAGGCTCTTAGAGTAGATGGGATTGAGGTTCAGTAGGTGGTGTTAGGAATTCTGGAAATTGTGAAAATAGGTAAGTCCCCTGGGCCAGATGGGATTCTCTGAGAAGCTATGCAGAAGATTTCAGAGCCTTTGGCTTTGATCTTTTTGTCACCATTCTCTACAGGAATAGTTCCAGACGACTGGATGATAGCAAATGTTGTCCCCTTGTTCAATAAGGGGGGGTAGAGTCACCCTAAAAGTTATAGACCAATGAGCCTTACTTTGGTTGTGGGTAAGGATTATAAGAGATAACATATATAATCATCTAGAAAGGAATAATTTGATTGAAGATCACCAACACAGTTTTGTGAAGGGTAAATCTTCTTTGTGACTTCTTCAAAAGACTCAGTCAAGTTATTGAGACATGGCTTCCTTTGCACAAAACCATATTGACTATCCCTAATCAATCCTTGTCTTTACAAATATGTATAAATCCTATCTGGCAGAATCCCCTCTGACAACTTATCTACCACAGATGTCAGGCTCACTGGTCAATAGTCCCCTACATTTTCGTTACCATTTCCTTAAATAATTGCACAACATTAGCCACCCTCTCGTCTTCCGGTACCAGACCCGTGGTTATTGATGATATAAATATCTCAGTAAGAGGCCCAGCAATTCCCTAACTTCCTGCAAAGTTCTGCGATCTACCTGATCAGGCCCTGCGGATTTATCCATCATTAGATATTTTAAGATGCCCAGCACCTCCTCTCTGGAATTATGGAAACTTTTTTCAAGATATCACTACACATTTCTCCAAGCTCTCTAGCTTTTCTATCCTTCTCCACAGTTTGAGAATGATGTTGTGTTAAAGTGTGCAGTGATGGTGGTATCCTAGTGAGTGTAGCTGCATTCTAAGCAGGTGGCCTGGGTTGGATTCCTGGCAATTGCCTATTGAGATTTTTATATTGACCAAACGGAAAACTCAAAGCGAAAATGAATTTGATCAGTTTGAAAATACATGTCACTTTCATTCCATATGTCTATCCAATGACTATTTAAATGCCCTTAAAGCTGGTGAGTCTAATACTGTTGAAAGCTGGCTGTTCCATGCCCTAATACTCTCTGAGTAAAGAAACTACCTCTAACATCTGTCCTAGATCTATCAGCCCTCAATTGAAAGCTATGTCCCCTCGTGCTAGCCATCAACATCAAAGGAAAAAGGCTGTCACAATCCACCTGATCTAACCCTCTGATTATCTTAGATGTCTCAATTAAGTCACCTCTCAATATTCTTCTCTCTAATGAAAACAGCCTCAAGTCATTCAGCCTTTCAAGGAACAAAGAAAATTTACAGCCCAGGAACAGGCCCTTCGGCCCTCCAAGCCTGAGAAGATCCAAATGTACTGTCTAAACCTGTCGATCAATTTCTAAGTATCTATATCCCTCTGCTCCCCACCTACTCATGCATCTGCCCAGTCACATCTTAACTGAATCTACCGTGCCTGCCTCTACCACCTCTGCTGGAAACACATTCCAAACACCCACCACCCTGTGTGAAGTTATCCCCTTAGACTTTCCACCTCTCACTTTGAAAGCATGACCTCTTGATATTGAATTCTTCACCCTGGGAAAAAAACTTGTCTCTATCCACCCTGTCTGTACCCTTCATGATTTTGTAAACCTCAAATCAGGTTCCCCCCTCAATCTCCTTTATTCGAGTGAAACTAAACCTAACCTACTGAACCTCTCTTCATAGCTAGCACCTTCCATACCAGGCAACATCCTTGTAAACATTCTCTGCACCCTCTCCAAAGTGTCCACATCCTTTGGTAATGTGGCGCCCAGAACTCTACACAGTATTCTAAATGCAGCTGAACCAATGTCTTGTAAAAAGACCTTTCCTCAAGACCTTCCTTCCATACCAGGCAACATCCTAGTAAATGTCTTCTGAACCCTTTCCAATGCTTACACATCCTTCTTACAATGTGGTGACCAGAACTGTACACAATATTCTAAGTGTGGCCGCACCAGAGTTTTTATAGATGCAGCATGACCTCATAGCTTTGAAACTCAATCCCTCTGTCGATAACAGCTAGCATACTGTGTGCCTTCTTAACAACCCTATCAACATGGGTGGCAACTTTCAAGGATCTGTGTACATAGACAATGAGATCTCTCTGCTTATCTATACTACCAAGAATCTTACCATTCACCCAGAACTCCGCATTCCTTTTGCTCTTTCCAAAGTGAATCATCTCACACGTTTCCATATTAAACTCCATTTGCCATCTCTCAACCCAGCTCTGCGGCATATCTATGTCTCTCTGTAACCTGCAACATCTTTCATCACTATCTACAACACCACCGATGTTAGAGTCATCCACAAATTTGCTAATCCATCCTTCTACACCCTCATCCAGGTCATTTATAAAAAAGATAAACAGCAGTGGCCCGAAAACAGATCCTTGCTTATTTGGCTGTGAAATATATACAAGTTTTAGTTGCTGTTTTGACAACAATTCAAACTTAACCAATCAGTTTCAACTATGCCACAGAATGCAAAAACCCAATCAACTCTGAATTTATTGTTTTGCCAACATTGGAACAATGAGGCGATCTGATATTTGGCATACAAAAATGTGGATATTTTGAAAATTGCAGAAAGAGCAACTGCCATCGAGAGAGACCCAAGAAATTTGGTAACACTCACTATCAAAGGTACCTTTTCATATGAAACATACTCGCAGTAAAAAGGAAGACGACGACTATTGGAGATCATCAGCTGAAAGAAGACAGGCACCGAAGATGACAGCTGCTGTGTGATTTTGAAATTAAGTTGATGTAATTTTAATATGTGTCTTATTAGAACAGCACATTGTTGTAGAGTTGGAGGCAGATAATAAGCAGTTTGGGGGGGGGGGGGGGTGCTTAGAGTTGTGCATAGTTGTTGTTGAATGTTCACTTTTATAGAGTTAAAAAATAAATTGATATTATTTTCTTGAAATCGTGGATTTTGGGAATTCTCTATCACTCATACCTTAACAGAGGTGAGCTTTTCTGGGTATTGGGTTTAATTAACAAAAAAGTGTTCACCACCATGTTGTAACAAGCGTCATACAATGGAAACACACCCTTCAGTCCAATGGGTCTATGCCAACCATAACCTGAAACTAAACAATCCCACCTGCCTGCACTTGACCCATATCCCTCCAAATATTATTCATGTACTTGGTTAAATGTCTTCTAAATGTTCTAACTATATGTGCATCCACCACTTCCTCTGGAAGTTCAATCCACACACGAACCACTCGACCTGTAAAAACATTGGCCTTCATGCCTTTTTGAAATCTTTCTCCTTTCACCTTAAAAATATGCCCCCTATCCTTGAAATTCCCCCAGTCTAGGGAAAGGACTCCCGCCATTCTCCTTATCAATACTCCTCATGATTTTTTATAAACTTTAGTAAGGTCACACAGAAACCTCCAATGCTCGAGGGAAAACGTTTTGGTCTATCTAGCCTCTCCTTATAACTCAGACCTTCCATTTCCAATGACATCCTAGTAAATTTCTTTTGAGCCCTCTCCAGCTTGATATTATTCTTCCTATAACTGGGCGACCAGAACTGGACACAATAACTGGACGCAGACCGCACAGAAGAGCCCCACCAATGTCCTTCACAATCTCAACATGGCATCCCAACTCCTACACTCCAAGCAATGAAGGCAAGGGTGTGAACGCCTATTTAACCAACCTATCTCTATGCTGAAATGCAATAACTTTATGAAATCTAGAAGGAACTCTACAAATAAAACGGAATCTCAGGAGCAGCTGCAATATCTGCATTACTCTCAGTCCACCATTTTCAGTATTAAGGCACACTCCAATTAGATAAACTATTCAGCAGAACATCCAAGTTTACTTACATTTATGGTGGCACCGTAGAATAGAGGACATGAATGAGCGGTGAGGGTTCCCCGCTGCCAACTCACTCCCCTCCCACCAACCAATTCTCCCAAAGGGAGCTGGCTTTGCAGAGGTCACCGTGCAGCCCAATGGCTGGAGCAGCTGCCCACATACACAGCCCCCTCACCTCTAGTAACTGACCGCCATCCAGTCCAATACACCACCAATCCACCCTCTACTAACACTCCCTATCCCTCCATCCACACTCCTCCTCCCATGCCTTCCTCGCTAACTCCTTTCCCCCTTCTTACCCTCACACCACTCCTTCACTCACAGTCATTATCTGAAATTGCCTGGTGTTGCTTTGCAGGGAAAAGTCCTAAATCGCTTGTGGGAGTAGGGTCCAGCTCGACAAGATCCTCACCATTAGGATACCCATTCTGGCAGGGACATAGAATTGATGTGTTCATATCTGAGATGATTTTGTATTGGTTCCTACTTTTCAGATTATTTGGCTCTCTCCCTCTCTCTTTCACACACTCTCTTCCACGCTCTCTCTCTGAACAGTACCAACATTACATGTCCACAAATAAAGATCAAGTCCTCACATCTCAATCCCTGAAAACTCCGGTTTAAGTTCAGCCAAAGTATTCAAACACCACAGGAACTTATCCAAAAGAATAACACAGCATCTCTCCAATTTTGATATAAGGAAGTATCCTTCAGATCACACCATAGCAGAAAGGACATTCAATGGAAAACATTGACACCTTGAGCCTCTCAACATGGAGTTTTCAACAAACAAGCATTGGGCATGTGACTTTCTCAGAAAGCTTTAAATGTTCAACTTAAGATTTTTCAAGTTGCAGAAGCTCCTAGACAGAGCAATCATTTTTGTAATGAGCTCCAATCGATAGACAGAGCAGTCGGGAACATATTCTTTCAGAGACATCTCCATCACTTGCATGATATATTCCAGTGAATACATTATAGCAGTATACATGTTCAAGGTGACTATTACAGATTCTTCGGTTTTTATGTTCAAGTTTATGAGGAGGTGACAGAAAACAGCTCATGATCAGACTAGGATCCGTCTTTTTTTTAAATGGCAAAGAGGTTTTGAACAATTGTAGGCCTACTTGTGTCTATTGGTATTGCTAATGTTCCTTACGTAAAAATGAGCTGACCAAATTTAAAGGGTATTGGCTAAGAAACAAGCCTTCCAAGTGAACTGTGTAAAATATGAAGACAGTTTTTAAAAGAATAAAACTCTGAAATTATTGAATCGAACTATAAAAACATTTGTCGTCATCCAACCATGTCCTCAAACTTCAGGTCTCATGTTAACTCTCTATTCTCATCATCAGTTGAGTAGTGTTACTCTTTTCTGTGCCTCATTATAGATACATGAATTATTTGTCATTTACTGTATCTTTAATATATAATCTGCATGTGTAAAGTTATTGCCACATGTTTTAATAACTGCAACCAGTAAAATCTCCTTGTGCAAACAATCTCTCTGTTTTTAGTTCATTACAACCAACTGAAAATAAGAAGCTCACTGTTATATTTACAATTACAATGTGACTGGTCTCGTTTACAAGGCATATTGAGTTCTGTTAATGCATTTTACATTTAAACAGTCTGACATGTATCCAGTGAAAATTTGATTTAGATGAGATTAGATTACTTACAGTGTGGAAACAGGCCCTTCGGCCCAACAAGTCCACTCCGCCCTGCCGAAGCGCAACCCACCCATACCCCTAACCTAACACTACGGGCAATTTAGCATGGCCAATTCACCTGACCTGCACATTTTTGGATTGTGGGAGGAAACCTGAGCACCCGGAGGAAACCTACGCAGACATGGGGAGAATGTGCAAACTCCAAACAGTCAGTCGCCTGAGGCGGGAAATGAACCCAGGTCTCTGACGCTGTGAGGCAGCAGTGCTAACCACTGTGCCACCGTGCCGCCCGTAAGCTTTATTTTGCTTTATTTTGCTGGAATACACAGTCATTTTTGGAAAAGTGTTTATGTTATAAGATCTAATAACAGATTCTGACTAGTGTAAGTAACATGCCCAGATGCTGTGCTGTTTTTAATTCAAATGGCTGTGCCTGTTTGTAGTTTGCAAAGTCTGCCAGGCACTGAACAAAGAACATAGAGTATAGCACAGGAACATGACTTCTGCACACCATATCTATACTGACTATGATGCTATTTAATGTTAATCCAAAGTAATCTATTCACTGCTTGTTCATGTGTCTGCTCAAATGTTGCTATCGTATCTGCTTCCAGTACTTCCCCATTAGCATGTTCCAGGGGCCTACTACCTCTGCATAAAAAGCTAACCTCACATCTCCTTTAAACATTCCCCTCTCACCTTGATCTGATGTCTCTTAGTCTTTTACACTCCATCCTTGGAAAAAGACTCCAAATATCCACCATTTCATCATTTCATTTACTTCTATCACATCACCCCTCAGCCACCAACATTGCAATGAAAACGACCCAAGTTTGACCACCAGTGCCTTTCAACTAATACACTCCAGTCTCAGCAATATCCTGGTATATCTCTTTTGCACCCACTCCAAAAACACAACATCTTGCTTGTAGTTTGGTGACCATAATAACACACAGTACTAGAACTGTGTCCTAACTAAAGTTTTAAACAACTATAACATGACTTGCTAACTTTTGTACTGCAAATAGTGAAAGCAAGAATGCTGTATTCCTTTTTCCCCACCTTAATTACTTCTGTTGCCACTTCACAGAGAACTACAGACCTGCACCCCAAGATACCCCTGTATGTCAATGTTCCTAAGGGTCCTGCAATTTATTGTATCCTTTCATCTTGCATTTGACCTCCTAAAATGCATCACTTCATACTTGTCCAGATTAAAGTCCATCTGCTGTTGCTCCACCCAACATTCCAGGTGAATTATATTCTGCTGTCTACTCTGACAACCCTCCTCACTATTCACTCGCAGAAAGTGAGGACTACATATGCTGGAAAGTCAGAATTGATAAAATATAGGGCTGGAAATCGCACAGCAGATCAAGCAGCATCAAAAGAGCAGGGAAGTCGATGTTTGGGGCAGAACTTCTCATCAGTACTCATGATGAATGGTCCTATCCGTAACGTCAACTCTCCTGCTCCTCTGATGCTGCTTGACATGCTGTGGTTTTCCCAGCTCCATATTTTATCAACTCCTCACTATCCATGATTCTTCAATTATTGTGGCATCTGCAAATTTATTAATCATACCGCCAAATCATATTTAGAGGGAGAGGGAGCAAACAATCAAGGTCCCAGCACTGGTCTTCACAGAAAGCCACAGGCCTCCACTCAGAAGAACACTCCTCCAGAATTACCTTCCATCTTCTATAATCAAGTAAACTTTGTATGTAACTTACCAACTCACCACAGATCACAAGGGACTGAATCTTTTCAACCAGCTTTCCACAAGACACCTGGTGAAATGCTTTAGTAAAGTTCATGTAGACGACATTTACTGCCCTACCCTCAATCAATCATCTTCAGCAGTTTGAAGCAAAGAGCCACTCTAACTGTACTCGGGAACCCTTCGCTGATCTGCATCATCTCTTGCCTCTCCCTTTTTGACAGTGCACCCTCAAGGCTGGGGACCACGTTATTGTGATGTCACTGCGCAGCCATTGCATCTCCACTTCTCCCAGGGTCCAACGCGGCCCTGTTTCATTGTTTGAGGGTATTCATGTATGCAGGGCATTATGGGTAGACGTGCAGTCATTGCTCTATCGACGACTGAAATGCTCCTGAACACGAAATGTCAGTAATTCGGGAACAATTGAATCCGTTGGCAATGTGTATGTTAAGACTAGATAAATGAGACCAATTCGTTTGTGTATACAAGCAGCTTTAGTAACACGTTAAAATTAGACTTGCGTGTGAAAATGATTTTTTTTTACATTTAAAGAAGACAGCAAATTTTAATAACTTATGATATGAATGATATCCATATGGAAATATTTTTTCAGAAAGAATATTACTAAGGCCAATACCATCTATGAATAAGAAACGAAGAGTGTGGCACTAGAAAAGCGCAGCCGGTCAGGCAACAAAGGAGGATTGACGTTACGGCATAAGCCCGTCATCAGGCTTATGGGCGAAACGTTGATTCTCCTGTTCCTCGGATGCTGCCTGACTGGCTGTGCATTTCCAGCATCGGACTCTTCGACTCTGATCTCCAGTATCTGCAGTTCTCACTTTCTCCTATGAATAAGAAAGGCTCATCATACATTGATATGAATACAGCCATGAGTTTAAAAATCGTTCAAAACAATCTATGTTAATCATTCCGAAGTGAACTGTTGATGAAAAAGTGAAACAACGATGTGATGTTGTTTTGCTCATCGTAACGAAATAATTACATTTTTAAAATAATCTTATTTTAAATCGTAGAGCACAGTTACACTCAATTGTAAAATAAGTTTATTTTAATTTATACAGTACATATACATTTGCACAATAAGCTTATGTTAACTTGTTTAATAAACAATGTTCAATTGTATAATTGAGTTTATGTTCATTCGCAAGAATTTCAAGCTCATTCATGTAAAATGTCAGAATTTACTTGTTAATTTTAGTTTCACCAATATTTGCGTTCGTTTGTGCAAAAGCTTGTATTCTTTTTTGTAATAAAGTGTGCTCTGTCCATTAAAGATTTGAAACTGCAGCTTTGTGTGTGTGTTGCAACCCTGGGTCCAATGGGAGGAAGAAAGGATTATGATACTCTCCGCACTCTTTTAAAACTTACTGTAATCTTCACTGAAATAAACTGCTGCCCTCTCACCACACGTTGTGAAGTTGTTGCTTCCTCTCTGAGTGCTCCTTCAAAACGAACTGTTTAGGAATGTTTTCTGTCAGTCCACAAAACTGTCAAAGGATTTGGGCAGTGCAAACAATACTTTAAAGAGGCGCATCAATAACTCACAAAATAATTGAATGGATTTTGTTCTGCACTTGAATTTCACTTGGAAACTGTTCTCATCATTAATCTGACAGATGCAGATGGTGAGCTTGTTAAATTTGTTAGTGTATTGTGACAAGATGAATGGCTGTCAATGGAAACTTGGACACATTGCTGCTCCTCTGGTGGTTCTATGACCTCATTGGTAAGACATCTGAGTTTGAGTTCTGATGCATTTGGCGATTACATCTTGTTTTTCTGAAATAAGCCAAGTTGCTTTCATTCTCATTTGCCGATATTACCGACTTTCACAATGAAAATACAATTTCAACATGATTTTAGTGTTTGTGGTTGACATATTCTGTTCATTTTTTAAATGAATCAACATAGCTCTGAATACATTAATTATGTTTTTCAAAATTTGACTCAATTGTTTCAATCTCAAGTCGTTTCAAACCGAGGAGCAAATGGAAGAATAAAGTAATCATGAGGTTTGCCACGCGCGTTTGAACTTGAAAGATGTGATATTGAATGATGGGATTGTGAAGAAATGTTAATATCAGAAATGGGAAACCATGAAATGGAAAGTTTCGTAGAATCTCAGTAAATGCAGTAATTCTGTCCCATCTCCTCTCTAGATACCACGGACAATTACCATAATCAGCAACAAGCAGAATATTAAAAACATAGTTACATTTTAAGTGGAAGGCAAGGTTAACTTGAACCTCAGGAGCAGAACAATTCAGCAGTAACAGAGTTTCAATTTGGACAGATTTGCAACAATTGCAATTTGCAGTAAGTGCGAAACGAATTCGGGCTTGGAAAAAGCAATTATACACAAGACATCCCTCTGTGTAATTCTACATGTGCGGTATTCTGCAGCAAAATATTCATCAAAAGACTGATGATTGCAAATAAAATATGTTTTGAAGTGCAAATAATTATCATGTCAAAAACATCAAATCAGTAGATTTTGAGAGCAGTGTTGAAGAGGAGCGGGACTAGATTCGCAGGAAGAACAGTGTGATTCTGTCACTGAGCCAGGGCAGAGCAGGCTGACCCCACTGTGTCTCTGTCACTGACCCGGGGAGAGCAGAGCGATCACATTGTGTCTCTGCCTCTGATTCTGGAAAGAACAGACTGACCCCACTGTATTTTTCTCACTGAACCAAGGGGACAGAATCACGTCTCCGAATGTTTGAAAGACCTAATTCTGTACTATGAAGGTCTGAGTTTAGGGTGAACCTATAAGTGTAAGATCAGTCGATTTAAATTATTTCCTTCTGGAAGTTTCTCCTTATTAGGTAAAAGTGTTGCAAAATTGAAGCATGATTCTATGGCTGTGATCACATCCACAGTCGAATAGCTGGTGTTTGTCCAAGATGAATTCAGCAGATTTTGGGGAATTGTGGAGTTTCTGTCCCTCACCTATTGTAACATTTCTAGTTTGTCACCAATGTCTTGTTTTTGTTCTCTGAGATGATGAATTCACAGATTCTTTCTTTTAAAACTTGTGTGATCACATTCAGTTTACATCATCATCAGTCTTAGTCTTACTCTGTATTGAACAAACACTTGACGATAGTGAGTCAATTCCCTTTTAGGGTTAAAATTATTTAAGGCTTAAACTCCACAGGACAATTCCATTTATGTTAATTGGCCAATAGAATTTGGGAGATTTATCCTGCCGATGTTGATTCTGTTTAATCTAATGGTTTGTTCGAAAACAACACAGCAAATTTTACTGGTAAATTTTCGTCCTTTTGTTGTGACAATTCAGTTATTAAATTGCATGTGGTCAAGATTTTCTCCCTGTCTGTTGTTGTGTCTACCTGTCACTATCTCTCTCTTGCTCTCTTCCTGTCTAGCAGTCTATTGACATCACTTTCTGTTTCCATCTCTCTCACTGTCTCTCTCTCTCTCTCTGTTTCTTTCTTTCCCAATGCCTCTCTGTCAATCAGCCTACCTCACTATCTCTGTTTTTCTCTCTTGCCTCTGCTCCTCTTATTGGTTGACCTCGCTCTCTCTCTGATTTTCTTTCTATCCCTCTTTGTCAGTCTGTCTACATCTCTCTCTCTGTTTTTCTATCTCTGTCTCTGCACCCTCTCTGTTGGTCTGTCTACATGTCTCTCACTGTTTGGTTTTCTCTCTCTCCCTGTTGCTCTGTCTTCAGCTTTATATTTTCTCATTCTCCGTATCACGCTCTTTTCCTGTCTCCTTCACTCTCTCTCGAACACCCAAGAGCAATCTACTGCTCTGTGGCTGTAAATGTGATTATTCAGTTGCCCAATCAAAATTCATTAATATATGACTAAGAATAACAGATTCACAATATTTTACTTTCTGTTCTAGAATCCTATTATTTCCATGTGGGAGCAAAATGAATACATTTCCATGAATTTGATTTTTTTTCATATAGAACTGGAAAGGTTCTCAGCGTTCTCTTCTGAGTTGTTATCTCGGATTCTTTATCACTCATCAACAATTTATCTTCACTCAGGGCAATGTGGCCTGTCCAGGAGGAAGCTGAGTGAGAAATTACAACATGAAGATGTCTGACTGAAATGCACACATGCCTTTCCCTTCCTTAACTCAACCGACTCATGTTTCTTGGAAGACAGCAAAGACCTGGAAAGGCTTTTTAATCTCTCCATTGGATCCTGACAAGTCGAGTCCTGCCTGGCCACCCTATATGATACAGGGGCCAGAGATGTTCAAAGTGGAATCACTGTCAATGAAGTGGGAGCATTAAAGAAAGAACTGCCCATTTGGGGCTGAGAGTGGGATTACTTAATTAATGTTCCTTTGCAAGTGTTCTTTCTTTAAGACTTTTGTTAAGCAGGGCCTCTGTTAGTGCCTTTTAGTCCCACAGTCTCCCTTGGTGTGATGGTCTTCCATTAGCATCAGGCTCTATGTTAGTGACAGACTCTCCATTAGTGTTGGGGTCTCCATTGTTGACATGGTCTTCGTCAGTGTCACGGCCTCCGTCAGTATCATGGTCTTCCTTTAGTGATAATCTGTCCACATTTGCCTCTTTGTCTCCATTACTGTGACAGTCTTCTGTTCGTATCAGGGTCTCTGTTAGTGACAGACTCTCCGTTTGTCATGAGGTCTCTGTGAGTGACACGGTATTCTGTTAGTGAGAGGCTCTGCATTAGTGTTAAAGTCACCATGAGCAGTGGATCAATCCCAGAAACACAGTCATGTACTGGAGGTTTTATTGGGATCTGCAGGGGTTGATTTCATCCACTATGAGGTGACTCAGAATGGCTGGAGATTCCCTTTACACCACCATCCACACAAAACCACTTGGATCTGTAAAATAAAGAATGGGTGACACCTCATGCAGATATTGAATGCGAAATTTCTGCATTCAGATTTGGAGTCTCCACAGCTCAGATTCCCTCTAGAGTGGACATCTGCACTGTAGAAACTAAAAGTATGGGGTATTGAAACACTCCACAGTGCCCAGAAATGGATGGCCTCCACAATATGAAGAAACAAATGATGAGACATTGAGTTCATCCCTCAGAATATCCTGACAATCTGAACTACAAGTATTCAGCACTGAATCCATCCACCATATCCCAGAATTGATACCCACCACAATCAGAAGAACTTTAATATTTGATCTGGCCTTCTCTGCACAACAGCCACCCTTCCCCGCACATGTCCAAGACTGTACATCATAGACCCAATTCAAATAAAATCTGAATCCGTGCAGCATTGGTTATTGAAACTTCCCAGTGGAGAAATCACAGTCTCTATCTGAGATTAAGCAAAGCTTTCTGACTGATGTCCAGGCTCTCGCACTGAAGGTCTTCTGTTAGGCCCCGCCTTGTGAATAGCGATCCCCCTCTCAGATATGGGGCTAGGAACCACCATGGTTTAACCAGCATTGTCCATGGAAATCACAAGAATTGGACCACAGCTTGTTCCAGGAAACCCTATTGTATTATTGCTTGGCATCAGGATCTCCTTTCTTGGATTCAGGCCAATGCTCAAGATTAGGGGAAACATTGATCGAATGGGCTTATCAAGAGACGATAAATTCACAGACTTGGATAATGTCCCAGTGACAAATGACAGAAATTGAATTGATAAAAATATGGACTTGAGAGTCTAATGACACCCATTAAACTGATTCAGAGATATCCTTGTGCAGGTGTGGAAATAGTGATTATTTTTAAAATGTGATCACACCATGGTTTATTGTCTGGCTAAATATTCATTGCCCAGCTCTATTTGCCTTTCTGTGAGTGCTGGAGATCTGCCTCTTTGAACGTCTGCATTATATCCTGGGGTGCAGGAAACCCCACACTGTTCTTGGACAGCGTTGCAGAATTACTCCCCAAAATTTTCTGGGTGGTGGACATGGATTGGAGAGACAGGTAGGGAGCTTATTGCCATGGTAATTAGAGTGTCTAACATACTCCTGTTACCATAACTCTTGTATGGCTGGACCAGGCCATCTTCTTATCAATGGTTGACCCAGGAAGTTGGTTAACATGCATTCAGAGATGGTTAGCCAATGGGAGATTGGCAACCACTTGTGGTATGCGAATGATACTTGTCAATTATCAGATGTTATCTCACTGTGTATGAACAAATTCAAAAGTCAGACAACACTGGGTTACAGAACAACAACCCGATTTGAAATCACAAGTTTTCAGAGCACTACTCCTTCATCAGATAAAGGGGAGGAGCTTTCCTCCACTTCACTTGAAAAGAAGAACTCTCCAAATTGTGGTGATTTCAAATAAACCTGATGAACCATAATCTGGTATCATGGGACGTTTGTTTGTCCACCCTAGCCCAACACCGACACCTTCACACCACTGTATATGGACACAGACCTCTTCATTATCTAATGAAGTAAATAGTGCTGAACATTGTGCAATTATGATCAAACATCTCCACTTTGGAAATGACAATGGGGAAGGGGCACTGGTGAGGCAGCTGCAGATTTTGGGGCCTAGTACATGACCCAGAAGAATTCCGATGGAGATGTACAATGGCTGAGGTGATGGCCCTCCAACAGACAGAACCATCTTCATTTGGAGTCAGTATGAAACCAAAGAGAGTTGTAATCTCATGACTCTTTTCTGAGGGCGCCTTATTGCAAATATGTGGATATAATATATCTGTAAAAGCTGAATATTTCTTTTCAGTCATTAAAATGTAACTGTAAAAGTAGGTGCAACTGGTTGAGGAACAGATCATCAATGTTTCTGTGAATCAATCAAACAATCCTGAGATTGGGGCACGACAGAGTTAACATGTCCGAATGTTGGAAAGTCAGAGGCTCTAGTACAATTAAAACAGCAATGTGTGACAGAGTATGGACCTCGGGGTAGGGAAGAGAATGTTTGTCATTCTCACACTAAAATAAGAAAACTGCTCACAATTCTGGAAATGAGAATTGTGAGCTGAGTTGGAGAATACAGATTGCAGGCTGAATCCAATATTTATGATGAAGATAAAACAACTCATTCACAATTTTCTGTATTTAAATTGCCATGTCCAAAAGGTGCGTGTGTGTGTGTATACATTAAAACACATACGCACACACACATACATACATCTCGAATTTTGCTGAGAGAAATTTGAATAGTGTGCTAAAGTTGGGAATGAAATGTCAAAGGATTTTCGGATGCAAAACATGGAAATGGTACTTCCATGAATGAGAGAGACCATACTGGAGCCATTAATATGGAATGCTCATTCAGGGTTCAAAAACGTGGCAATAGAAGAGGCTTGTATCATATATTAATATATAAAACTTTTGGTATTCTGGACTGTTAATGCTATGCAATGCTCTCCAACTCCATTATTAATCATAGTCATAATATTATAAGTACTGAAGTTAGTTAGCTAATGAAACATTTTTATTTGTATTACCATTAGTATTTATTTTTATAGATTGCCTGTAAACTGGTTGGCGCACATTTCTCATTGAAACGTCTTCCTTCCATGAAGGATATTTATCACAAAACAAAGAGCAGAACTCACTGAAACACTAGTTGTGGAAAGATCATAAATTATCAATTGACCAACTGTTTATCAAAGTCTAATCAGGTACAGACTTGAGAGAGTGTGACCATGTCCAGCTCAAATCCATCCTTATTAATGTCAAGACAATAAATTAGAGTAACCATGTCCCACAGCTTGCCCTAACCTTGCTGGAAGATTAATCAGTCCGAATTATTTGGACAAACCTAAAATGTCTATGGGGCATTTGACTGAATTAACATTGCTGCTCTGCCATTTTCCCTTTCTGAAAATCATCACATCAGTTTATCTCCATTTTGGAAACTTATACCAAACATAGGTGAAAAATTTCCCATTTGTACTCCACGATGTTTCTGTGTTTTGGACAAGACAAACATTCCTCAAAAACATATCAGGAAATAGCCTGGACTCTAATTTTTATCTTATTTAAAGGCAAGCATAAGGCACTGTATTCCAGATGTGATTTGATTCGTCAAACACTCGGCTTTAAGCAAAACACAATTTATTCTTCCACCACAGTTAAACTACAAGTCAATAATGAAGAATTGACATAACTTTAACTCTGTCGAAATTCATAATAAATTATTATATGAGTTAATTACGACTCATCAACTGCACCAACAGCAGCATTCCCATAAGCATATTTGGTGAAGGTAAATCCATCAAAATAGATTTCCCTCATTTGTTATCTCTTCCAATCTCAGAAGGAATGCTGACAGAATGAATCTAGCAGCAGATGGAGAGACCTCAAGCTTTTTGCAGCAGTGGAGAGAGAGCTGTATCCAGTAGTTTCAATCCAAAGCTCAAACTTCAATAACGGCCAGCCTTGGGTTTGTGTGAGATTGACTCTACCCACTCACTTTTCTTTTGTCTACGTAAAACAAAACCTGCATCTATCTACTCTGTTTTCCATGGAGCCTTGGCACCAAATTTCCAAACCCCTCTTCAAAAGAAACAGGACAGAACAAATTCCTCTTAAAGGCAGATATCATCACAATTGTCAGCTCCATCAGTGGACCGAACAGAATTATCAGTTGGACAACATAAAACGATAACAGCATCAAAGGATAAAGTGTGAAACATCCTGTTTGACAAAGGTGTTTCATTCTCTATGGGACAGCTACTGAAACAGCACTCCAGATCTCAGTGTTTGGCTTTTGAAGTCTGCACCACAGTATTGTGCACTTTTGACAAATAGCACAGCTTACATGACTTTTTGACAATCAAATAATTTCAACAATTTAGAATGAACTGTTCTCACAAATATCATGCCTCCTCACATCTACTCACTGCAGAAAACCTGCAAGATCATTGAAGCCAGCTGTGCTGATCCTCACCTCTCACATCATAAGCTGCTGAACCCACCCATTACCCTGTTGTATCTGGGCTCCCATTTGGAGCAAGCTGCCTGAGCAAGATCCACCAACACAATCCCTTTCCATCACTGAGAAGTGGACTGTTACAAAACCCACCTGACTGATAGCAGGCTGTGAGCTTCCACAGAGAGAGGGTGGTCTCACTAAACACTTTCTTGAGCAGTCAGGGCTGAAGGTCAGACAAACTCCATCAATGTGGCCTCAATGCAAACCCATTCTGCACAGTACAGAGAAACAAAAAATGCTGCATTTTACTAAGGAATCTCCTAATCAGCAAACTATTCATTTTAAACTCAAAGATCGAGAGCAATATTGTCTGTCATTGAGATGCCCGAAACGTCGATTCTCCTGTTCCTTGGATGCTGCCTGACCTGCTGCGCTTTTCCAGCAACACATTTTCAGCTCTGCTCTCTAGCATCTGCAGTCCTCACTTTCTCCTGTCATTGAGATTTGCCTTGCTAAATGGAAATAAAATAATTAGCAATTGTACAGTGGAAATCAGCATGTTTTAGTCCAGTGATTCATACAATTGAAGTTGTTACAGGACTTACCAGGAATGCCAACAATGGCAAGGATGGTGTAGTATATTTTTGCAATTACTTGTCTTGCAAGATACCTTTTGTTCTTAGTTAAGCAGCCTCTCAAAGCCCTTCCTGCTGCTGGCAAACCGTTGGAATCAGAGAATTACCTAGGAATTGGACTTTATATTTTGTGGTATCTCCAAAGGGAAACTTTGAATACAGCTGATTACGACAATAGGTTTATTTAAATAATATGATATCATTGAGATTTATGTCTGTGGTTGAGTACTCCAAAGACTAGATAAACCTGATCCTATGAGGTCTAAAATGTTAATCGCAATTTGTCTTCAAACAACAATACTTGGTTTGTTTCATGTGCGATCAGCTCAATCTATATATAATTTATTTGACATTCTTTTGAATGATGAACTTCATTTTGCTGAGGCTATTTAGTCATTCAATACGTCATGTTGTAGAGCTCCATGTAAATTGCACTGTTATACCATTGTTTTCTTTGTTAATTCAGTTTTACAACTCATTTGAGAAATCCTATATGTGAATGAGCAGTCTGGTGCAGAGCCTGAATCTGATACTGACCATACCAATGACTGCAATGAACACTGGGTCATATTTTCTCAAAACAAAGACTAAAAAAGAATTCAGAACATTAATTTCAGAATCATAGAATGATTGTATCAAAGAGGACAGAGGTGGCCCATAGATCCACTGAGTTTGTAAAATTACACAAAACACTAGAACAAGTCTCACTTCCCACCATTTCGAGCCTCTTCTTGAATTTTTTTGAGGTTTCAGTGCTCATCCAAGTGCTTCTTTAGGGTTTGGAGGATTCCCACCTGATTTACTGTTATGATGGTGTCACTTCACAAAGTGAATTCTGTCCCTGTTTCGTTTTTTGAAGAGAGAGTTCATAAAGGCAGACGTTCTGAAGAGATTTAGTTTAACAATAGAAGGGGAGCAGCCAGTTCTCTCAGTTCAGGTTTTGTCCAGTTTTAACTTAACTGTAGCAGTCCCAGGATGTGTGTATGCAGGAGAGTGACAGGCTTCAGTGTGGAGCCACAAGAGGTGGCAGAGATATGAAATCATTATTTTGCATCAGTGTTTGATGTGGAAAAGGACATGGAAGATATTGAATGTTCGGAAATAGATGGTGGCATCTTGAAACATGTCCATATCACAGAAGAGGAGGTGCTAGATGTCTTGAAACATATAATAGTAGATAAGTCCTCCAAACCTGATCAGGTGTACCCGAGAACTCTGTGGGAAGCTAGAGAAGGGATTGTTGGGCCCCTTGCTGAGATATTTGTATCATCGATAATCACAGGTGAGGTACCAGAAGACTTGAGGTTGGCTAACATGGTGCCACTATTTAAGAAAGGTGGTAAGGAAAAGTGAGTCTGACATCAGTGGTGGGCAGGTTGGTGGTTGGAATCCTGAGGGACAGGATTTACATGTATTTGGAAAGGCAAGGACTGATTAGGGATAGTCAACACGGCTTTGTGCATGGGAGGTCATGTCTCATGGACTTGATTGAGTTTTTTGAAGAAGTAACAAAGAGGATTGACAAGGGCAGAGCAGTAGACATAACCAAATGGACTTCAGTAAGGCTTTCAATAAGGTTACTCATGGGAGATTGGTTAGCAAGGTTAGATCTCATGGAAGGTAAAAACAAGGACTGCAGATGCTGGAACCCAGATTCTGGATTAGTGGTGCTGGAAAAGCACAGCAGTTCAGGCAGCATCCGAGGAGCTGTGGCCCTCAGCTGAGGCAGGGCTGACTGTAGAGAGGTTAGGTGCCGGCGCATTGCTGCGAGTGTGGAGCAGAGGATTCTGAAGGAGAACCGTTGTTGGTGTTTTTGAATCTGTAGTTTATACTGTTTGTCCTGTTCAGATCCAAACTCTGTTGGTTTAAAGGTGGTCCGTAGTCCTTATGGGATGAGTTGGTTATGGAGGCAGGCACTGAGGAAGCAAATTTGGCTGTGGTAGCGAGTCTGTTTCAGGACATGGTTGAAGAGCTTCAGGGCAGAGGAAATGACCTGGGAGTTGCAGTGGGAGAGGGACTCTCTGAGATTCTTGTAGAGAGAGGAGGAAAACTTCTTCAAGGTAGGTATTCTTGCAAGAGGATTCGCAGTAGGGTTAAAATCAACGAGATAAAAACAATGACTGCAGATGCTGGAAACCAGATTCTGGATTAGTGGTGCTGTTAAAGTACAGCAGTTCAGGAAGAATCCAAGGAGCATCATGGAATACAAGGGGAACTGGCCATGTGGATACAGAACTGGCTCGAAGATAGAAGGCAGAGAATGGCGGTGGAGGGCTGCTTCTCAGACTGGAGGTCTGTGACCAGTGGTTTACCAAAAGGATCGGTGCTGGGTCTACTGCTTGTTGTCATTTATATGAATGATTCGGATGTGAACATGGGGAAATGGTAAGTAAGTTTGCAGATTGCAACAAAATTGGAGAAGTGTTGGACGATGAAGAAGTTTACCACAGATTACAACAGGATCTTAATCAGATGGGCCTAAGGGCTGAGAAGTGGCAGATGGAGTTTAATTTAGATAAATGTGAGATTCTACATTTTGGAAAGGCTAATCAGAGCAAGATATATACACTTAATGGTGAGACCTGAGGGTGTGTTGCTGAACAAAGAGACATTGGAGTGCAGGTTCATAGCTCCTTGAAAGTAGAGTCACAAGTAGAGAGGATAGTGAAGAAGGCATTTAGTATTCTTTCCTTCATTGGTCAGAGCATTGAGTATAGTAGCTGGGAGGTTATTTTGCAGCTGTACAGGGCATTGGTTCGGTTATTTTTGGAATATTGCAGGCAATTCTGGTCCCCTTCCTATCGGAAGGATGCTATGAAATTTGAATGGGTTCAGAAAAGATTCACAAGCATGTTGCCAGGTTTGAAGGATTTGAGCTATCGGAAGAGGTTGAACAGGCTGGGGATGTTTCCCCTGGAGAGTCAGAAGCTGAGGGGTGTCCTTATAAATGTTTATAAAATCGTGAGGGACATGGATAGGATAAACGAACAAGGTCTTTTTCCTGGGGTGGGTGAGTCCAGAACTAGAGGGCATAGGTTCAGAGTGAGAATGGACAAATATTAAAGATCCTAAGGGGCAACTTTTTTCATGCAGAGGTTGGTGTGTGATTACAATGAGCTGACAGAGGAAATGATGGAGGCTGGTACAACTGCAGCATTTAAGAGGCATCTGGATGGGTATATGAATAGGAAGAGTTTAAAGGGATATGGGCCAAGTGCTGGCAAATGGGACTTGGTTGGGTTCGCCTATCATCTCAGCATTGATGAGTTGGACCAAAGGGTCTGTTTCTGTGCTGTATATCTCTATGACTCTATAACACCCAAAGCCACTCAACCCTTTGCGAGAAGAAGTTCCTCCTTGTCTAAGTCTTCACTTGGCATCCCTTTATTCTGAGATGACGCCCTTTTGGTCCTTGACTCTCCCATGAGGTGAAATACCCTTTCAACATTTTCCCTGGCAAGCCCCTTAACAATCCTGTTTGTTTCAATTAGATCATCACTCATTCTTTGAAACTGCTTAGTCTTTGCTCAGAAAATAATCCCTTCATTCTCGGGTTCTTCTGAGTGAACCTTCTCTGAACTGCCTCTAATAGAATAATATTCCAGCTACAACAAGGGGATTAAATCTGTTCACTGTGCTCCAGATGTTGTATCACCAAAAGCTCGTACAGTTTCAGTAAGACTTCCTGACCTTGTATTTCAACCATTTAAAATAAGAATCAACATTCTATTCGCCTTCCTGATTACCTGTGGCCACCTCTGCTCTTCACTTCCAAGTCTCTCTGTGTTACAGCTCTCCTCCATGTTTTCGAATCTCCTCTTCTCCCTTCTAAAATGAATATCTTCTCATTTTTGGACATTATACTACATTTGCGAGCTTCTTGCCCACTTACTTAACCTGTGAACTGTTTGTGCTCCTCTCACTAGTAGACTTTCCACCTATTGTTGTGTTGTCTGCCAATTTGACTAAATTTAATTCGCTCTCTTCCTCCACGTTATTGATACATCATATAAACAATTGCAAGTGCAGCATTGATCCATGTGAACCCCACTATTTACAGTTGCTGACCTGTAAAAGAACCCCTCACTCTCACTCCCTATTTCTTGCCCATTAGTCAATGCTCTATCCATGCCAATATACTACCTCCAACACCTTGCTCCATAGTCTCCATGAGTATTTCCCCAGATTCATTTTCTAAAGAGCCTATGTTCACTTTGACCTTTCACTTCCTCTTTATATATTTAAATAATATATTTAAAGATTATCAGTGTTTATATTCCTTGTAGTTGAATAGAAGTTTTCCCATCTGAGTTATTTTCTCCCTCTGTCGTTTTAGTCCTTCTTTGCTGGATTCTGAATTTATCTCAGTCTTTGCAGCTGTCACTAACTTTTGCTTTTGCCTAAATGCTTTTTCTCTCAACTTTATACTCTCCTTAACTTCCATGTTAGCCATGATTAGTTCTCTTAGAACCTTTTCTCCTTACTAGGATATAATTTTGTTGAGAGCCATGATTTCCTCCCTAAACATCTGTCATTGTTTGCTCACTGCTCTTTCCCGCTAAACTATCCACCATTGTAATTCTCTATAACTTGAAACCCTTGTTTCCCACCCAAACTTTTCACTCTCAGACTGAATACTTTTTCATGTTCTGAATATTATTTTCGAAAGGATCTTTTACTCTGAGGATATTTACTATACTTACTCAATCATTCCCCATTACCAAGATCAAGATATGCCTGCTGTTAGGCTTTACGTGTCTCCTGTCCTTGTCTTTCTCCATAGTAATGACCATGAACTTTAGAAGGTGCTGTTGAAAGAACTCTGGGGAATTTCTGCAATGCACCTTGTAGATTGTACGCATTCTTGCCACTGTGCATCGGTTTTAGAGAGAGTGAACAAAAATGTGGATGAATGGAGAACTGATCAAGTGGCATGCTTTGCCTTGAATGGTTTTGACCATTTTTGGTTATTGATGAAGCCAAACTCATCATAGCCAGACATGGATATTTGATCACACTCCTTTCACGTGCCTGTTACGTGGGCAGGCTTTTGAAGTCAGTAAGTGAGAAAAGAAGAAATATCAACTCACTTGAGAGTTCCTATTGCCCTGCCATTGTTAACCAAACTATGAACAAGTTGAGTTTCCATTTAATAGGAATAACCAGGATGTTATTCAGGGATTGCATGCTCAGCGGAGTTAGTTAGAGGTAGTCTAACTGGATCTTAATTCAACTATTAATTGTCATTTCACAGTCCAAGCCTGTAGCTTCCTACACTCCAGCTTGGGCAGCCTCAATTTTTAAAACATTCATGCATGGATGTGGTTGTCTCTGTCTAGGCCAGCACTTATTGCACATTCTTTATTGCAGTTACTCGTCATCCACATTGCTGTGATCTGGAATCAGACTTGGGAGAACTGCAGTTTTCTTCCTAGTGTACATCAGTGAAACCACGATGATTGGGTTTTCTTTACAATCGTTTCATGGTCTTTGAATTCAAATTCCACCATCAACTCAAGGTCTGTTTTTCCTTCATCACAGTCTGTTTATCAAGAAGAGAAGAGTCATTTTTTGTGTCTTCCATTTCCTGCTCTCAAACGTCTCTCCTATGTGGTACACAGTCTTAGTAATTTGGGTAATCTGGCTTCATCCTTTACATCTTTACTGTGAGGTATAATACTCTTCAATCGTTTCCTGTTGTCCAGGATATGGGGGATAATTGGTTATCTGTAACTGCGTCTCAAATCGGTTATGATTCCACTTATTCTTACTGTGTTTTAGGGAGATGTTTGGTAATGTAGTTCACAGGAGTGTTAAACAATGTGTTATAAGAAGAATTAGAACAGCCTAGATATAAACTTGATGATATGTTTTGTTTTGTCTGTTTCTGTTCTTGGATTCAAATTCTACAACTGTTAAGTTCCTGCTGAAGTGCAATGATTATTAACTGTTTTAGTTGGCAAGATTCCACCAAGACAGACTTGAACAAGCAATTGAAGGATTAGAAGACCTTGGACCCGTGTTAACAGTTGCTGAACAACTCACCAAGCAAGAACATCGTGTAAGTGGAAGGCAGTGATGAAATCCACACCCTCGATCACCCAGGAAATTTCAACTACTGGAGTGATCAATCAAAAACAAAGTTGCCCCTGTAACTGAAATGAAACAAAACAGAGAGAAAGCTCTTCCAATCGCAGACTGGTTTTCTTATATGTTGGCTACTGGTTCACTAGTGAAACATAAAATCCTGTTGGAAAGAGTAAGAGTTGTCCATTTGGTGACATTATCCCGACTGTAACATTCAATTCGACCATGGTTGAATATCACCTTAAGTCAGATCTACAGTCCAAAAAAAAGGCCCTTCAGCACACTGGTCAGAAACTGGTTTTCATCCCATTTTTCAGAGCTTGGCCCATAGCCTTGTGAGTCATGGCATTGCAAGTGCACATTGAAATACTTCTTTAATATTCTGAGGGTTTCTGCCTCTACCAACCTTACAGGCAGTAAGTTCCAGAAACCACTGCCCTCTGGATGGAAAAGCTTTTCCTCACATCCTCTCTAAACCTTCTGCCCCTCACCTTAAATCTATGACTGCTGGCCCTAGATCCCTCCACCAAATGAAAATGTTTCTTACTGTCTATGCCCATCATACTTTCATGGACCCCCTCAATCTTCTCTGCTCTGACAAATGTAGGCTGACTAACGGAAGCTCTCCATTGCAGACAATTTCCTCTGTCACCAGCAATCTGACTCTCATTCAACAGCTGACCTTTCTAAAGAAGTGTACATGTCATGTGATAATTGTAATGGAAGCCTTCTGTGTGTCTTTGTGTGACTGTGTGTGTCTGATGAGTGTCTGTCTCTGACTGTCTTGCGTTATGTGCGAGTTTGCTGGTCTGTCTTGGTGTCTGTGTGCTCCAGAGTCTGATCCTGTTTGTGCATCTATCTGCACTTTGTGTGAGGCTATGTGTGTGTGCAGACAAGTGTTTGTGTGTTCATTTGCATGCTGGCTTGTTTCTCAGTCTGTTTTTGGTGTCTGAGTGTTGATTTGTGTGTCAGTGATATTTACAGACCCAGAAGATTGAGGTTAAGCAGTGTCTGTTGATGTATGTGAGTGTGCATTTGTGAGTGAGTGATTGTTTTGAATCTGGATAGAATAATAGAGTGGAGAAGAATGTATGGTTCCCTTTAAGACAGAAAGTACTTTTCTAAACTTAAGGTAAAGCAAAATCAGCCTTATACAGGCTGTTCCAAGATAGACACATGTAACTGCTCAATGGATACCTGTTTTGACAATAATTCAAATCTGAGCAGTTCATTTAAACCAAACACTCAGCCCTTCAAAGCCAATCAAATTAAAAATCTGATGATGTTGACAACCTGAACCCAATCCAACGATAAGAATTTCAGGTGTAATAATATGAGTCTGGCTCACTCAGGAAAGGAGCAGTGCACTGAAGCTCGCATAGAAAACGATCCAGTTAAGGAAAGAGACCATTGGTGATGGAGGGTCACGCAGCAACTGTGAAAGGAAAGGGTAAAGGCAATCACGCAAAAGACTTTTTGAACATGCCCATTCACAGCTAAAAAGAGCAATATGGGATGGGGCTTCCGAGGGGTTTTGATAAATGTCCCATGCAACATGGAGTAGTTAGAGTCAGGGATCTCTAGAGTGAGGCCCTGGTGGAGTGGGGGTGGTGAGGGGGGGGGGGCGTGTTTGCAGTGAAGGGAAGCATTCAATTTGCATAGGGTTTGCCAGAGAAGAAGGACAACCAGACAGGATGAGCAGATTATAGCTGTGTCAGGAATTGTTAATGGGCCGACACCGATAGGCACAGGATCAGAAAGATGTTCAACCATGGGAACTCCAGAGACGAATAGTATTGGAGCTGAGAGGAAGTGCCGCTGAGGAAAGTGCTCCAGAGTTCCCCAAAACCGAGCTGCTATGATCCCCCATTTTAACATTCATCACTGGGTTCTCTGATGGGTGATGGGAGAGTCGGATCGAGGCGGCCTGCGAAATCTCTCTCATGTAGCACCCTGAGGCATTAGGGATGTGTGGAAATGGATCATTAATAGTATACCCGGCCTGTTGAGGTTGCAGTTGTGGAAGGAGTTGGTATTGTTCTTGTTTTTGTTGTAGCAATGGTTTAGGGTTTCGTGATCGGCATTCTTGTGCCAACATCTCCTGCACTTTTCTTTGGTTATATTCCCCTGTAGCTGTCTCTGTCCTTTGATTTGTCCCTGATTACATGACTGTGTTAACATAGGATATGCCTTCTTTTCCTTTTGGTAATCAAAAAGAACTTGTCAGACCAGATTTAAAAGGCTGTGATATTTGCTTCTGGATTAGTGGTGCTGGAAGAGCACAGCAGTTCAGGCAGCATCCGAGGAGCAGTAAAATCAACGTTTCGGGCAAAAGCCCTTCATCAGGAATAAAGGTAGAGAGCCTGAAGGGTGGAGAGATAAGCTAGAGGAGGGTGGGGGTGGGGAGAAAGTAGCATAGAGTACAATAGGTAAGTGGGGGAGGGGATGAAGGTGATAGGTCAAGTAGGAGGGTAGAGTGGATAGGTGGAAAAGAAGATAGGCAGGTAGGACAAGTCATGGGGACAGTTAAGAACTAGGGTGAGGTGGGGGAAGGGGAAATGAGGAAACTGTTGAAGTCCACATTGATACCCTGGGGTTGAAGTGTTCTGAGGTGGAAGATGAGGCGTTCTTCCTCCAGGCATCTGGTAGTGAGGGAGCAGCGGTGAAGCAGGCCCAAGACCTCCATGTCCTCAGCAGAGTGGGACGGGGAGTTGAAATGTTGGGCCACAGGACTGTGTGGTTGATTGGTGCGGGTGTCCCAGAGCTGTTCCCTAAAGCACTCTGCTAGGAGGCGTCCAGTCTCCCCAATGTAGAGGAGACCGCATCTGGAGCAACGGATACAATAAATGATATTGGTGAATGTGCAGGTAAAACTTTGATGGATGTGGAAGGCTCCTTTAGGGCCTTGGATGGAGGTGAGGGAGGAGGTGTGGGCGCAGGTTTTGCAATTCCTGCGGTGGCAGGGGTAGGTGCCAGGATGGGAGGGTGGGTTGAAGAGGGGTGTGGACCTGACCAGGGAGTCACGGAGGGAACAGTCTTTGTGGAAGACAGAAAGGGGTGGGAAGGGAAATATATTCAAAGTTTGTGAGAAGATTTGTAGATCGGGTGCTCGTTGTGGTTCTGTTCGCCGAGCTGGGAATTTGTGTTGCAGACATTTCGTCCCCTGTCTAGGTGACATCCTCAGTGCTTGGGAGCCTCCTGTGAAGTGCTTCTGTGATCTTTCCTCTGGCATTTGTAGTGGTTTGAATCTGTCGCTTCCGGTTGTCAGTTCCAGCTGTCCGCTGCAGCGGTCAGTATATTAGGTCCAGGTCGATGTGCTTTTTGATTGAATCTGTGGATGAGTGCCATGCCTCTAGGAATTCCCTGTTGAGAACAGAGAACATCCAGGGAATTCCTAGAGGAATTCAAACCACTACAAATGCCGGAGGAAAGATCACAGAAGCGCTTCACAGGAGTCTCCCAAGCACTGAGGATGTCACCTAGACAGGGGACGAAATGTCTGCAACACAAATTCCCAGCTCGGCGAACAGAACCACAACAGGGAAATATATCCCTGGTGGTGATCTTTGCTTCCCTGATGATTGTTTGCCAGGTAATGATATGCAATTTAAAAGCATGGGCATGCTGAGGTTGCATACAATTAACAAGGGTTTGGACCTGCTAATTTATCATTTCCCAAAGCGGGATGCCAGCAGAGAATTCCCAAACCTCTTTAAAGGGGGCAACGGATTCTGAACATTTTGTAGACAACTGGTGACTTCTCCAAAGTCTGCTTGCCGCTGTGCTACTGTCATGATGACAATCTTAACAGTAATTTCAAACCAAGATATGATTTCCTCCACATTAACCCATGGCCTCGGGGGAAATACAATGGAATTTTTAATGGTTGTCCAATGCGTCCTGTATGCTAAGGTCATTAAAGTTTTGACATCCTGATGCAAGCAATTATAATAACTACAGATTTGTATTAACCAATTAAAAGATGATGTTGGGCACTTGAGTGGGTTGTGGGAGTGCTGAACCATGCTGTGAACTTCAAAGTGAGTCCAGGGCTGATCAAATGGAGTTTCACCGTTCATTATCCTTGGGAAAACAAATTCTTGGTTGCTAATTTTCTGTGAATTGTGAGACCTGGTGCCTTGTGCAGGACGAGAAAAAACTGGATGTGGATGAAAGAGCAGACTCTGAAACAGGGGTTGAATCAAGTCTGCTGGGACCTGCTTCAGTGGTTTCCTGAACACAGTCCGTCCAGGCACTAGGACCCAGTTGAGAACTTGCACCAGTATTTTGTGGTTGAGTAATGAGAGCTGGATCATCGTTTCTGGCAGCCTTTTGTCTCTGGTCAGCTTCCCTGCTTGGTCAGGAAGCAACAAAAGCAGCAATCTCATCTATTTGAGGATCGAAGTCAGGGGCAGAGGCAGTAAATGTGGGATACTGAGGGGATTGGGAGGCAGTGCATTGGGAAGGTTTTCTGGCGAGATCTCTGGAGATTGACTGCGATTTTTATTCTTTGAAGGTTGATGGCCTTTACACACTTCCTTAAATTCCTCTCGGCATTTGATCATATAAATCTTATCTCATGAGGGGTCACCATATCTACCCTCTATATTTGTTCTCCTATATCTGTTTTTTTCTCCAATAAAAAAAACTCTAGAATGCCAATAACCACGTGACCACCCACATAAATCTGAAGTAAAAGGAATATTATTTTTGCTATCACAAGTTTCTTTCCAAACAATATCAGCCGGTGATCCTGGAGGAACCAAGAGGTCTCCTACCTTACTCTCGACTCGAACATATATACCATGTCACCTGTCTATAGTTTTCGAGAGGAAACAGATGCAGGCCGCCCTTTCTCAGCGGGACAAGGTTTATTTGTCCCCAAGGGCAGCCCTTCCTTGGTATGGATGGAGTTCAGTGATCCCTTCGACTTGTAAACGATTGAACAAACAAAACAAATAGGCAAAAGACAGAGTACAAACTAAAAACTAAAACAGACAAGAGCTATCTTGGCAAAACAAACACCAGCACTGTCGTCAAATTCTCAAAGTGCGCTATAACTTTAAATATATGCCAACATTATTCCTTTCAAACTACGATATACTTTTTTGAATTTTTGCAGTCCGGGGCCAGCCTCATGGCTCAGTTTGGATCACGCAGACAGCCAGTTTCAGAATCGTATCATAAATCAATTTTATAATTTTAAAAATTACATGTGTTAAAAATTACAATAAACAAGGGATCCTGTCGACTATGCCAAACTGTTGAGGAAAATTTCGGAAACAGACCCTGAGTAGTGACCAACTTTATTAGTCATGATATATCGTGGGAGCACTTTAAAATCAAATGCTCGCAATACAATACATCTTTATATAGAATTTTTAGTAGTAATAAATATTTATATAGTACTTTAATTGACAAATTTCCAAGTCTGGACATGGTACGTTAAAATAGCCACTACATCGCCTACTTGCACTTTCAATAATAGACTGGAAGTTTTGCCAAAATGTATACCAGAGACGAATTGTCTACGTTGTGTGTGTCAACACTTTGCACTTGCATTACTGGAGTAAGAACTAAACGGATGTTTATAATATTTACTAACGCGCAGTCTGATAGTTAGCAATGTAAAGAGTCACCTTCCCAATACATTGTTGCAGAGATGCATAATAAAGAGAATTATTGTTCGTTTTAATAATGCTTGCATTCACTGTGGATAAAATTATTCTTTCTTCCTTGTAAAGTCAGGCCAGTCAAAATGTTAGGTAAACATTTCCCTGAGTAATCAATTTTTAGCCAAGCTAGATGTAAAACCTAAAAGTAATTTTAGGTTACAAAAAATTTCTTCCACACAGAGGAATAAAAACAAGTGTTTCTGAAAATCCGGGGGAGAGCTTCTGCCACCCAAAGAGTTCAAACAGCCCTAACCAGCTCTGAAAGAAATCTCAGAAAGCACCCTCCTTTAAAGGGAACAAGGAATGTTATATAAAAATACTCACAAGTTAAAAAAAGACATAGAAGACAGCTCAGGGAGAAGAGGACAGAATCAGAAGGATGGAAACAATAGATTTGCAAGACCAGAAGGAAGGTGGCATAAGAGACTGCATGGAATTTGAGAAATTAAGTTAATTTAATGTTTAGCAATTATTTTACTGGAATAACATTTTAACAGAGTTGGGGTCAGTCAGTGATTAGTTAAGGAAAATGGGACTCACATTTATTAGTAGTTTTTGTTTGGTATACACTGTTAAAATGAGGAAAATAAATTGTTTTCTTTACAAAAAACAGTGGAAATCAGGGGTTTTCTTTCACTTATGCACATTTTTAACAGTTTATAAGGTGAGGCAAGTTTTTCTGGGTGTTTTAGTTTCAATTATCAGAGGGATTCGACCTCTGCATCATAACATTAGTGAGACATGATTTCCCACACACACAGCCATGTTGACTATCCCGAATGAGCCCTTGCCTTTCCCAAATACATGTAAATGCTGCCCCTCAGGATTCCTTCCAATAATTTAATCACTACCAATGTTGAGCTCACTGGTCTATAATTCCCTGGCTTTTCCTTATCAACTTTCTTAACTAATAGTACAATGTTAGCTAACCTCCAGTTTTCCGGCACCATATTGATGTTACCAATATCTCAGCAATACCCCCAACAATCTCTTCCCTCACTACTTACAATGTTCGAGGGTACACCTGATAATGTCCCAGAGATTTATCCACCTTTGTGTGTTTTAAGATGTCCAGCACCTCCTCCTATGTCATATGGACATTTTTCAAGATGTCACTATTTATTTTCCCACATTCTATATCTTTCATATCCTTCTTCACAGTAACCACTAATACAAAATACTCATTTGGCACCTCTCCAAATCTTCATACCTGCAGTTCCACATGAAGGTGGCCTTGCTGATCTTTGAGGAGTCCTATTCTCTCCTTCGTTACCCTATTGTCCTTAATGTATTTGTAGAATCTCTTTGGATTCTCCTTAATCCTATTTGTCAAATCTATCTCATACCCCCTTTTTGCCCTCCTGATTTCCATCTTAAGTGCATTCCGACAGCCTTTATACTCATTTAAGGATTCAATCTATCTTTGCTGTCTGTACCTGAAACATGCTTCCATCTTTTTCTTGACCAAAACCTCAAATTCATTCGTCATCCAGCATTCCCTGCACCTAGCAGCATTGCCCTTCATCCTAACTGGAAAACACTGTCTCTGGACTCTAATTATCTCATTTCGGAATGCTTTGTATTTTCCAGCTGTCCCTTTACCTGTGAATACCTTCGCCCCACTCCCATCAACTTTTAAAGGTTCTTGCTTCATACCATCAAAATGGGCTTTTCTCATAATTAGAACGTTTGACTTTTAGATCGTCTATCCTTTTCCATCACTATTTTAAAACTAATAGAATTATAGTCACTGGCGTCAAAGTGTTCCCTCACTGACACCTCGGACACCTGCCTTGCTTTATTTTGAAAGAATAGCTCAGGTTATATACCTTCCCTGAAAGGTACATCATATACTATCTCAGAAAATTTTCTTGTACATGACTAAACAAATTCCTCTCCATCTAAAATCTTAACACAATTGCAGTCCCAGTCAATGTTTAGAAAATTAAAATCCCCTACCATAACCAACCTGTAGGCAGGTGAGCAGAGGTGGTGGGGTTGCCTTATTAGGTAAGAAATTAAGTTAAACCATTAGTAAGAAACAAAGTATGGTCAGATGGTGTAGAATCTGTGTGGGTCGAATTGAGGAAACGCAAATGTAAAAAAAAAACCATAGTTGGAGTCACAGGCCTCCAAACAGTTGTTAGGAGCTGGGGTGCAGGATAGACCAAGAGATAGAAAGGATGTGTGGGAAAGGCAAAGATACAGTGATCATGGGGGATTTAAATATGTAGGTGGACTGGGAAATCAGATTGGTAGTGGATTGCAAGAAATTTGTGGAATGTCAATGAGGTTGCTTTTTGGAGCAGCTTGTGGTGGAGCCCACTAGGGAACAGGCAACACTGGACTTAGTGTTGTGAATGAGGCAGACCTGATAAGGGAACTTAATGTGAAGGAACCCTTAGGAGGTAGTGATCATGACCAAATTTACTCTGAAATTTGAGAGGGAGAAGATAGAATTAGAGGTAAGTGTATTACAGCTGAATAAATAAATAAATAAATACAGGAGTTTCTGAAAGTAATTCAGGAGACACATCAGAGATTCACTCTGAGGAAAAAGAAGCATTGTTCAGGGAGGATGAGACAACCGCGGCTCACTGGGGAACTCAGGGATAGCGTAAAAGAAAAAGATAAAAGCATATAATGTGGCAAAGGGCAGTGGGAAACCAAATCATTGGGAAGCTTACAAAGACCAACAGAGGGCACCAAAAAAAGAAATAAGGAGGGAGAAGCTTAAATATGAGGGTAAGCTCGCCAGTAATATAAAGGAAATTTTAAGTGCTTCTTCAGAGATATAAAGGGCAAAAGAGAGGCAAAAGTGGACATTGGGCCATTGAAAAATAACACTGGAGAGATAGTTGTGGGGAACAAGGAAATGGCAGATTAACTGAATAATTATTTTGCATCAGTCTTCATGGTGGAAGACACGAGTAATGTCCCAAAAGTTCAAGGGGGTGAAGGGGCAGAGCTGAGTATGGTGGCCATCACCAAGGAGAAGGGGCTAGAAAAACGGAATCTCCTGAAGGTGGATAAATTACCTGGACCAGATGGACTACACCCCAGAGTTCTAAGGGATATAGCTGAAGAAATAGTGGAGGCATTGATGGTGATCTTTTGGGAATCACTAGAATCAGGGAGGGGCCCCAGAGGACTGGAAAATCCCCGTGACATCCCTGTTTAAAAAGGGAGAAAGGCAGAAGATGGGAAATTACAAGCTGATTAGCCAAACCTTGGTCATAGGTAAGATACAGGAATCCGTTGTGAGGATGAGATTTCTGAATACTTGGAAGTGCATGGTGAAATAGGGCAATGTCAGCATGGTTTCATCAAGAGGACGCCATGTCTGACAAACCTCCTGGAATTCTTTGAGTAAGTAAGTAATGAGCATGTTAGACCAAGGAGAACCAATGGATGTCAAGAAGGCCTTTGGCAAAGTGCTGCACAGGAGGCTGCTGAGCAAGATAAGGAGTCATGGTGTTAGAGGGAAGGTGCTCGCATGGATAGGAGCTTGAAAGCAGAGTGGGGATAAAAGGGTCTTTCTCAACCGATGATGGCATCTGATGAATGACAAGTAGAGTTCTGGCTTAGAGTTGGGAAAACAACTTTTCACTTTATACGTTAACGATCTAGATGAAGGAACTGAGGACATTCTGGCTCAGTTTGCAGATGATTCAAAGATAGGTAGAGGGACAGGCAGCATTGAGAAGGCAGGGAGGCTACAGAAGGATTTGGACAGGTTAGGAGAGTGGGCAAAGAAGTGGCAAATGGAGTACAATGTGAGAAAGGGTGAGGTCATGCACTTTAGTAGGAAGAATGGAGGTATAGAATATTTTTTAACTGGGGAGATAATCCCAATGTCTGAAGTGTAAAGAGACCTGGGAGTCCTAGTCCAGGGTGTTCAGAGAAGATTCACAAGATTGGTCGCAGAAATGAAAAGCTTACCATATGAGGAACGTTTGAGGACTGTGGGTTTGTACTCGATTGAGTTCACAACGATGAGGGAGGATTGAATTGAAATTTACAGAATAGCCTGGACAGAGTATGTTGGGAAAATGTTTCCATTGTTAGGAGAGACTAGAACCCAAATGAACAGCTTTAGAATAAGGGAAGATCTTTTAGAATGGATCTAAGGAGAAACCTCTTCAGCCAGAGAGCAGTGATTCGATGGAATTCATTGCAACTGAAGGCTGTGGAGGCCAGGTCATTGAGTATACTTAAGACTGAGATAGATAGGTTCTTGATTGTACAGGGGATCAAGTATTACATGGAAAAAAGTGGAATAAGGAATTGGAGCAACTTATCACCCAGAATTGAATGGTGGAGAAGAGTCGATGGGCTGAATGGCCTAACTTCTGCTCCTGTACCTTATAGCCTATTATTCTAACAGATAAATGAGACCTCCTTACAAATGTGTTTCTCAATTTTGCACTGACTATTGAGGGTCTTATTTACAATCCCGAAAAGGTGATCATCCCTTTCTTATTTCTGAGTTTCACACAAATAAATTCCCTGACTGTATTCCAGGAATTTCTTCCTTAAGTATCATTGTAGTGTGATCCTTAGTCAAAAACACTACTCGCCCTCTCTCTTGCCCCCCTTTCTAACCTTCCTATAACATCTATGCTCTGAAAAATTAACCTGCCAGTCCTGTCCCTCCCTGAGCCACATCTCTGTAATTGCTATGATATCCCAGTCCCATGTTCCCAACCATGCCCTGAGTTTGTCCACCTGACCTGAGAAGTTTCTTGCATTTAAATGAATGTAGTTCAATTCATCAGTCATACCTCGCCCTCTGCTTTGTTCCTGCCTGTACTGACTGTTTGACTTACTCCTTTTCCCAACTGTATCAGTCTCAGCCTGCTCTCTTTCCTCACCATCTCCCTGGGTTCCCCTTCCCCACTACCAACCCTCCCACTCTCCATTATTAGTTTAAATCCTCCTGAGCACCGGCAGCAAATCTCCCTGCAAATCCCTTTGCCAGAACATCAGTCCCCTTTGAATTATGGTGCAATTCGTCCTTCTAATACAGGTCACTTCTACCTCCGAAGCGGTAAGCACAGTTGCCTCACAGTTCCAGGGACCCAGGTTCAATTCCCACCTCAGGTGTGGAGTTTGCACATTCTCCCTGTGTCTGCGTGGGTTTTCTCTGGGTGCTCCAGTTTCTTCCCACAACCCAAAATGTGCAGATGAGGTGAAATGGCCAAGCTAAATTGCCCATAGTGTTTAGGTATGTGTAGGTTAGGTGCCTTAATCAGGGGTAAATGTAAGGGAATCGGTCTGGATGGCTTATTCTTCAGAGAGTCGGTGTGGACTTGTTATGTTGAAGGGCCTGTTTCTACACTGTAGGGGTTCTGTGATTCTAAAGTGCCATTGTTTTGATCTTTCTACCACAAAGTTCCAAAACAATGCAATAGCTTATGAAACGGTAATTACTGCTGCGAGAATTTGAGGAAAACAGTGTCAACACTGAAAGTACCTCAAACAAAGAGCAGCTCTTATAGCCACACTTTTTCCGAGAGAGAGTAAGATTGTGAGAGAGAAAATGTAGAAAGTGAGAGAGAGTGAGAGACACAGACAAAGAGAGAGACAGAGAGAGAGAGAGAGAGAGAGAGAGAGAAGAGGAAACATCAGACAGATACAAACAGGAGTTAAGGAAAGACATGGTGAGATTAGAGAGGTGATATTCATCAGTCTGGGGGATCACACCTCTCTCGATGATCTCTCCCTCTCCCTGTCTCCCGTTAGGGACAGTCCATGATCCTGGGCTTGCTTCAGCAAAGCTAGTTCAGGGAGGGGTGGTGAGGTTAAAGAATGATAACTGCGAATCAAAGATAAGTACTACCCACATTTACACGCAGAGTTGGACAGAAACACACTGACACTCAGCCTGTGTTCACTCCACACTGCAAAAAGGACGTTGGCTATCAGAACCTGGTTGAAATACGTCACTTAAAGACCACCCTTCGACTCCAGTCCAAGTTCATTCCGGTCAGTTCCCAAATCCCTCTAACTGGAGTACACCTCTCCCAGAGATGGAGCACAGACAGAGTCAGCTTTATGAGATTGGAGGGGGAGGGAGGAAGTGTGAGAGAAAATACCAAGGAAATAGTTTAGTTCAGATTGCCTTGGTCTAATCCTGTTTTGCATTTGACTGTCTTGGAATGAAAGAGATCAAATTCCTTTTAGCTTTGAGTTTTCCTTTTGATTGATGTAAAAATCACAATAGGCAATTGTCAGGAATCCAACCCAGGTCGCTTGCTTGGAAGGCAGCTACATTCACCAGGATACCACCTTCGCTGCACACTTTAACACAACATAATCCTCAAACTGTGGAGAAGGATTTAAAATTAGAGAGCTTGGAGAAATGTACAGTGATATCTTGTGAAAAGTGTCCATCTTCCAGAGAGGAGGTGCTAGACATCTTAAAATGTATAAGGGTGGATAAATCCACAGGGCCTGATCAGGTATATCGGAGAACGTTGCAGGAAGTTCAGGAATTGCTGGGCCTCTTACTGAGATATTTACATCATCAATGACCACGGTTTAGGTACCATAAGGCTAGAGGGTGGCTAATGTTGTGCAATTATTTAAGAAAGCTGGTAAGGAAAATGCAGGGAACTATAGACCAGTGAACCTGACATCTGTGGTGGGTAAGTTGTCAGAGCGGATTCAGACAGAGAGGGTATACACATATTTGGAAAGACAGGGATTGATTAGGGATAGTCAATATGGGTTTGTGCATAGGAAATCATGTGTCACTAACTTGATTGAGTTTTTTGAAGATATCATGAAGAAGATTTATAAAGGAAGATCATTTTACGTTGTCTATATGGAGTTCAACAAAGTTCTGGATGCAGGTTTGCTCGCTGAGCTGGAAGGTTCATTTCCAGACGTTTTATTACCGTACTAGGCAACATCTACTAGACAACAGTGGGCCTCCAGGTAAAGCACCATTCATGATTCCTGCTTTCTATTTATATATTTGGGTTTATTTGGATTGGTAATGTCATTTCCAGTGATGTTGTCATTTCCTGTTCTTTTTCTCAAGGTGTGGTAGATGGGGTCTAACTCGATGTGTATGTTGATAGAGATCCGTTTGGAATGCCATGCTTCCAGGAATTCTCGAGCATGTCTCTGTTTGACATGTCCTCGGATGGCTGTATTGTCCCAGTTGAAGTAGTTTCCTTCCCTATCTGTATGTAAGGATATTAGTGAGAGAGGGTCATGTCATTTTGTGGCTAGTTAATGTTCATGGTCCTTGAAAGTGGATTTGCAGTTAGTCAAGGGACTGAAGAAGGCATTTGCTATGCTTGCCTTTATTGGTCAGTGCATTGAATATGGAGTTGGGATGTCATGTTCGGGCTGAGAAGGACATTAGTGAAGCCACTTTTGGAATACTTTCTTTTCAATTCATTTTGTGGTATGTGGGCATCGCTGGCTGGCCAGCATTTATTGCCTGTCCCTAGTTGCTCCTTTACAAGGTGGTGATGAGCTGCCTCCTTGAATCACTTCCATCCCCGTGCTGTGGCTTAACCCACAACGCCATTAAGGAGGGAATTCCAGGATGTTGACCCAGCGACAGTGATGGAACACCAATAAATTTCCAAGTTAGGCTTGTGAGTGGCTTCATGTTCCTGTATTCTGCTACTCTTGTCCTTCCAGGTGGAAGTGGTCATGGGTTTGGAAGGTGCTATCTGAGGATTTTGGCTTAATTTCTGCAGTGCATCTTGTGGATAACACACACTGCTGCTGCTGACCACCAGTGACTGTTGAAGCTGCATCCATCCAGGCAAGTGGAGAATATTCCATTACACTCCTGACTAGTGCTTTGTGGATGGTGGATAGGTTTTTGGGAACCAGGAGGTGAGTTACGCTACTTGCATTTCCCCTGCTCTTGCAGCCACTGCATTTATGTGTTGTGTCCAGTTGAGTTTCTGACCAATGATAACTCTCAGGCTGTTGGGAGTGGGTGACTCAGTATTGGCACCACCACTGAATGTAAAGGAATGGTGCTTAGTTTGTCTCTTATTGATTATGGTCATAGCCAGACATTTGTGTAGCATGAATATTACTTGCCACTTGTCAGCCCAAGCCTGGATAGTTTCCAGATCTTGTTGAATTTGAACATAGAACAATAGAGCACATACAGACCCTTTGGGCCTCAATGTTGCATCGACCTGTGAAACTGCTCTGAAGCCACCACTCCATTATCATCTATATATTTATCCAATGATTATGTAGGTGCCCTTAAAGGTGATGAGTTTACCAATGTCGTCGGCAGGGCATTCCATCACCCTACTACTCTAGCTTTGTGCCCTCGTGCTAGCCATCACCATCAAATGAAAAATCAAATCTCACTGTCCACACTATCTAATCCTCTGATCATCTAGAATGCACCTATTAAGTCACCTCTTAATCTTCTTCTCTCTAATGAAAACAGCCTCAGATTCCTCAGCCTTTCCTCTTAAGATCTTCCTTCCAAACCAAGCAACATTCTGGTAAATCTTCTCTGCACCTTTTCCAAAGCTTTCACATCCTTCTTATAATGCAGTGACCAGAACTGTATGCAATACTCCAAGTGTGGCCACACCGGCTTTTGCTGCAACATGACCTCCTGGCTCCGAAACACAATGCATCTCCCAATGAAGCTTTCTTAACAATCCTACCAACCTGGGTGGCAAATTTCAAGGATCTATATATATGGGCACTGAATCTTTTTGTTCATCCACACTACCAAGAATCTTACAATTAGCTCAGTACACTATATTTCTGTTACTCCTTCCAAAGTGAATTAACCCACACTTTTCCACATTAAACTCCAAATGCCAACTCTCAACCCAGCTCTGCAGCTTATCTATGTCCCTCTGTAACCTGTAACATCTTTCCACACTGTCCGCAACTCCACTGACCTTGGTGTCATCTGCAAATTTACTAACCCATCCTTCTACGCCCTCATCCAGATCATTTATAAAAATGGCAAACAGCAGTGACCTCAAAACAGATCCTTTCAGTTCACCACTAGCAACTGAACCTCAGGGTGAACATTTCCCATCAACCACCACTCCGTCTTCTTACAGTTAGCCAATTTCTGATCCAAGAGTGATTAATCACTCTCAATCCCTTGCCTCCATAAATTCAGCAATAGCCTACCATGGGGAACCTTGTCAAACACATTACTGATACCCATACATATCAATCTACCCTCATCCATGCACCTCGTTACAATCTCAAAGAACTCAATAAGATTCGTGAGGCATGATCACAAAACCGTGTTGGTTATCCCTAATCAAATTATTACTTTCTAGATGATTAAAAAGCCTATCTCCTACAATTCTTACCAACAGCCGAAGTAAGGCTCACCGGTCTATAATTACCAGGGTTGTATCTATTACCTTTATGGAACAAGGGGACAACATTTGCTATCCTCCAGTCTTCCGGCACTATTCCTGTAGACAATGGCAACATAAAGATCAAAGCCAAAGGCCCTGCAATCTCCTCTATAGTTTCCTGGAGAATTGTAGGATAAATCCCATCCAGCCCAGGGGACTTATCTATTTTCACAATTTCCAGAATTCCTAATACTTCCTAGTTATGAACCTCAATACCATCTACTCTAAGAGCCTGTATCTCAATATTCTGCTCGACAATATTGTCTTTTTCCTGAGTGAATACTGGTGAAAATGATTAACTTAGAGCCTCTCTTACCTCTTCGGACTCCACACACAAATTCCCACTGTTGTCCTTGACAGGCCTTAGTCTTACTCTCGTTTTATTTCTGATATACTGAGAGAAAGCTTTAGGGTTTTCCTTGGTCCTACCTACCAAAGACTTCCCATGTCCCCACCTGGCTCTTCTTCGCTCTCACTTTTGGTCCTTCATGGCTAAATTGTAACTCTCAAGTGCCCTAACTGAGCTTTCATGTCTCACCTTTACATAAGCCTTCTTCTTCCCCTTGACAAGAGATTTGAATACTTTCATAAACTGCTGTTGCCTTGCTTGACCACTTCCTCTCTGCCTGACAAGTACCTACTTATCAAGGACGCAAAGTAGCTTTCACTTGAATAAGCTCCACATTTCAGTTGTGCTCATCCCCTCATTCCTTTCCGGTTCTATGCATTCTAAGTCTTGCCTAATAATTGCCTTTGCCCCAGTTGTAACTCTTGCTCTGTGGTGTATACCTCTCATTTTCGATTGCTAAAGTAAACATAACCAAATTGTGGTCACTATCACCTCAGTGCTCACCGACCTCCAAATCTAACCCCTGGTCGTGTTCATTACCCCGTACCAAATCCAATGTGGCATCACCCCTTGTTGGCTGGTCTACGTACTGTGTCAGGAAACCCTCCTGCACACATTGGACAAAAACTGACCCATCTAAGGTTCTTGAACAATAGCATTTTGAAACAATATTTGGCAAGTTTAAAATTCCCCATAACAACTCCCCCGTTACTTTCTCTCCTATCCAGAATCATCTTTGCAATCCTTTCCTTTACATCTCTGGAACTTTTCAGAGGCCTTTCGAAAACACCCAACAGGGTGACCTCTCCTTCCCTGTGTCTAACCTCTGCCAATATTACCTCAGTAGACGAGTCCTTATTAAGTGTCCTTTTTGCCACTGTAATACTGTCCTTGACTTAAAATGTCATGCATCCCTCTGTTTGACGATCTTCTCTGTTCTTTCTGAAACATCTAAATCCCAGAACCTGTAACAAACATTCCTGTCTCTGCTCCATTCATGTCTCCAAAATGGCCAGAACATCGAAGTCCCAGATACTAACCCATGCTGCAAGTTCACCCACCTTATTCTGAATGCTCCTGTTGTTGAAGTAGATACTCTTCAAACCATCTTTCTGCCTGCTGCTACATTCTTACGACCTGATCTCACTACCCTCAATCCCCTGGACAATGGAGCTACAATTCCAGTTTTCATCTCCCTGTTGAATTAGTTGAAATCCTCCCAAAGTGCGTAAACAAACCACCAATCCCATCCCCCGTAACAGCGCCCTGTTCTTGTTACCTCTCTGGTTCAGGTGAAAACCATCCCATTTGTAGAGATTCAACCTACACAATTATTCAGGTATATGACTCCCTCCCTCCCGCACCATCCCTGAAGCCACGTGTTCATCTCCCTCTTCTTATTCCTCACCTTGCTCGCACATGGCATGGATAACAACTCTGTTTATTCTTGTTCCAAGCTTTCATGCTAGCTTCTTGAATTTCTGCCTTACATCCCCTTCCCTTTTTCTACACATGCCGTTGGTGCCTCTGTGACCATGACTTGGAGCTGACCCCCACTCCCCCTTTAGGATCCCAAGAACATGATCCGAGACATCACAAACTCTGGCACTTGGGAGGCAACACACCAACCATGAGTCTCTCTCTCGTTCCCACAAAACCTCCTGTCTGTCCCCCAAAATATGGAGTCCCCGATGACTAATGCTTTGCTCCTCTTCCCCCTTCCCTTCTGAGCAACAGGGACAGACTCTGTGTGACAGAATTGTGCACCATGGCTTACCCATGGGAAGTTGAAACCCCCAACAGTAATCAAAATGGTATAATTATTATTGAGAGGAAACGGCCACAGGGGATTCCTGCACTGTCTGCTTGTTCCCTTTCCAGCCCCTGACTGGAACTCATCTGCCATTTTCCTGTATCTGAGGTGTGACTACTTCCCTGTAACTCCTATCAATAACCCCCTCAACCCCCCGAATGATCTGAAGTTCATCCAGCTCCAGCTCCCGTTCCCTAACACGGTTTCGAAGCAGCTGGAGTTGGGTGCACTTCCCACAGATGAAGTCAGCAGGGACACTAATGGTGCTACATTGCCTCTCACATGCTACAGGAGGAACATTCAACCTCCATTTCCACTGTTCTGAATTCCCAAAGAGACTACTGAAAATAAAACTAGTAACCTTACCAAATCGGTGCACATAACATTTTTTTGGTTCGAGGAGGAGGATGGGTGGGAGACACTATAACCTCACTTACCCAGCCGTCCCATGATCGCTCCTGTACAGTGTACACTCCGTCTGTTCATGAGGTAAGCTTTTTATAGGATTTATTTAATGTCCCAGCAGCCCCCAGTTTTCACTCTCACTGCACAATGCTGCAACAATGGAGGCTGCAGATTCATAAGGTAAGCTTTTTTCCGCCACAGACAGCTTCAGTGTCTGAGGAGTTGTGAATGGTGCTCACCTTATGATGCAGAAGGTCATTGATGAAGCAGCTGAAGGTGGTTGGGTATAGAAACTCCTGCAGAAATAACCTGGAGCGGAATTGACTGACCTCCAACAAGCACAACCATTTTTCCGATGTGTCAGGTATGACACTGACCACTGGGGAGTTTGCCCCCTGATACACATTAATTCCAGTTTTGCTCGGGCTCCTTGATGCTACACTTGGCCGGAACTAACCTTGGTGTCACCTCCGGAACTGCATTCTTGTTGTCCGTATGTGAACCAAGGCTGTAATGGGTTCAGGAGCTCAATGGTTCTGGTGGAACCCAAACAGAATGTCATTACTTATTGCGAAGCAGATGCTGCTTGATAGCACAGTTGATGACAAATGTGTTCAATTCTGATCTCCCTGCTATGGAAAAGATGTTGTGTGACTTGAAAGTGTTCAGAAAATATTGATGAGGAATTTGCTAAGATTGGATGGTTTGAGCTACAGGGAAAGTCTGACGAGGCTGGGCTGATTTTCCCGGAAGTATCAGAAGCTGAGTTGTGACAGTATGGAAGTTTATAAGATCATGAGGGACATGGATTGGGAGAATAGTGAAGGACTCCAACCAGGGTAGGGGAGTCTAAAACTAGAGGAGATAAGTTTAAGGTGAGGGGGAAAATATTTAAAAGGGAATAAAGGGGCAAATTTTCACACAGATGGTGGTGCAAGTTTGGAATGAAATGCCAGAGCAAATAGTGGAGTTGGTGCAATTCCTATATTTAAAAAGGTACATAAACAGGCCAAGTTTAGTGGGATAAGTGCAAATGATGTGATATGGGACTAGATTAATATAAGATATCTGATTGGCATGGATGAGTCACACTGAAGGGAATATTTCCATCCTGTACAACTCTATCACTGTATAAACATACTTAAAAAGACCTTTATCAGGCCAAATTAAATCAAGTTATTGTTGATCCATCGCAGGTGATATCAGGTAAGATGACAATAACTTATGCATTCGGGAGATTTTAAGGAGCATTTTAAACATGAGAAGGAGCTCTTTAATTGGAAGGATTTAGAGATGGAGTCCAGAAATTGAGTCCGTTCAGTAACACAGGATTGTTCTCAATTGTCAAACTTACTTTTGATTCTGGAATTCTTACCTACCATTTCATTTGACTTAATTCAATGAAATCGATAATTTTGTCGATCATTTTACCAGCTGGTAACATTTATATCACAGCAGAACATTTAATACGTTCCGATTGAGTTTATACCACAAGAGTCACACCAATCTGGTTTTTTTTCAGTTTTCAGTGGCAGCAGCTACTTGAAGGGCAGGAGCTGGCACCAGGGGCCTGCCGGGAGCGGTGAGTCACTGATTGGTGCTTTTAAATTTGAAGTCAGAGAGCAGAGGTTTCTGGGAAAGGAGGGACTTCTTATTTTTATTTCCATCCTGCTATATAAGTCAGTGTTTTCTCAACCCGAGACCCTAGCTTTGTAGGGCCTCCCACCCAACCACCTCCTCTAATCATAAAGACGAGGGGCATATTAGCTAAGCATCTCTTTTTGACTTTGTGACTAGGGGACTAGCAGGAATGGCAGTGCAGGGAGAGCAATGTTCCTCCTGCATGATGTTTGAGGTCAGGGATGTCATTAGTGTCCCATCCAAGTACATCTGCAGGAAGTGCACCTAACTCTCGCTCCTCCAAGACCATGTTAGGGAACTGGAGCGGGAGCTGGATGAACTTTGGATCATTCGGGAGGCAGTGGCTGTGATAGATAGGAGTTATAGGGAAGTGGTTACTCCTCAGCAAAAAGAAAGCTGGGTGATTGTTCGAAAGGAGGAAAAACATGTATACCATTTTGGATACTGTTGAGGGGGATGACTTACAAGGGGGAAGCAGTGGGGCCCAGGTCTCTGGCACAGAACATGTCCCTGTTGTACAGAAGGAAAGGAGGGAAAGGAGAAGAGTGTTCGTCATTGGGGCCTCAATAGGGATGTAAGGCAGGATTTCAGGGAGCTAGGGTGGAAGCTGAGAGTGAGAACAAACAGAGTTGTTACCTCTGGTTTGTTACCCGTGCCACGTGATAGCGAGGCAAGGAATAGGGAGAGATATCAGCTGAACACATGGCAGTAAGGATGGTGCAGGAGGGGGGGTTTCAGGTTTTTGGATAATTGGGGCTCATTCTGGGGAAGGTGGGACTTGTACAAACAGGACGGTCTTCACTTGAACCAGAGGGATACTAATATCCGGGGTGGGAAATTTGCTGGTGCTATTTGAGTGGGTTTAAACTCGCTCAGTAGGGGGATTGGGAACCGGAGGTGTAGTTGCAGTGCACAGGAGGATGAAAGTAGGAAGGACAGGAACAGGAATTCAGGGTCACAGGTAGGTGAGATTGCAGCATGGATAGGTACCTGGGACTTCGATGTTGTGGCCATTTCGGAGACATGGATAGAGCAGGGTGAGGAATGGATGTTGGAGGTTCCAGGGTTTAGATCTTCCATTAAGAACAGGCAAGGCAGTTAAAGAGGGGGAGGTGTGGCCTTGTTAGTCAAAGATAGTACAACGGTGGCTGAGAGAAGTTTTGATGAGGACGCGTCTACTGAGGTAGTGTGGGCTGAGGTTAGAAACAGGAGAGGAGAGGTCACACTGCTTGGAATTTTTTATAGGCCTCCGCAGAGTTCCAGGGAGGTGGAAGAGAGGATTAACAAAATTATTCTGTGTAGGAGTGAAAGGAACAGGGTGGTCATTATGGGGGACGTTAACTTCCCCAACATTGACTGGAAATGTTATAACTCTAGTAAGTCGGATGGATCAGTTTTTGTCCAATGTGTACAGGAGGGTTTCCTGATACAGTATGTCGAAGGGCCAACAAGAGGGGAGGCCACACTGGATCTGGTGCTTGGTCATGAACCAGGCCAGGTGTTTGATTTAGTTCTGGTGAGCACTTTGGAGAGAGTGACCATAATCCAGTTCCGTTTAGTTTAGTGATGAAAAGGGATAGGTACGTGCCACAAGTCAAGAGTTATCGATGGGGCAAGGGCAATTATAATGCGATTAGGTAAGAATTCGGATGCATAGAATGGGGTAGAAAAGTGCAGGGGATGCAGACAACGGAAATGTGGAGCTGGTTTAAGGAACAGATATTGTGTGTCCTTGATAGGTATGTCCCTGTCAGGCAGGGAGGAAGTGATAAGGTCAGGGAACTGTGGTTTACTACAGAAATTGCATCTCTTGTTAAGCAGAAGAAGAAGGATGCTTTTGTGTTGATGAGGCAAGATGGTTCAGATGAGGCGATGGAGAGTTACAGATCAGCAAGGAAGGATTTAAAGAGAGAGTCAAGAAGAGCAAAGAGAGGACAGGATCAGTCTTTAGCAAATAGAACAAAGGAGGACTCTAAAGCTTTCTTTAGGTTTGTGAGGAATAAAAGGATTATTAGGGTAGGAATAGGGCCAGTCAAAGACAGAAGTGGGAAGTTGAGTGTGGACCCTGTCAAAATCGGAGCGGTGTTAAATGAACAATTCTCATCAGTGTTCACTCAGGAAAAGGAGAATATTGTAGAGGAGAAGAATGAGGTACAAGATATTAGACTAGAAAGGAGCAACGTTAGTTAAGCTCAGGTGTTATCAATTCTAGAAGGAGTGAAAGTAGGCAAGTCCCCTGGGCCAGATGGGATTTATCTGAGGATTCTCTGGGAAGCTAAGGAGGAGATAGCAGAGCCTTTGGCTTTGATATTTGAGTCATTATTGTCTACAGGTTTGGTACCAGAACACTGGAGGATTGTCCTTGTTCAAGAAGGGCAGTAGAGATGACCCAGTTAATTATAGATCAGCGAGCCTTACTTCTGTTGTAGGAAAGGTTTTGGAAAGGATTAGAAGAGATAAGATTTATAATCATCTAGCAAGCAACAATTTGATTTCATATAGTCAACATGGTTTCGTCAAGGGCAGGTCATGTCTCACAAACCTCATTGAGTTCTTTGAGAAAGTGACCAAGCATGTAGATGAGGGTAGGGCAGTTGACGTGGTATCCATGGACTTCAGTAAAGCCTTTGATAAGGTTCTACATGGTAGGCTAATGGAAAAAATGCAGAGGCATGGAATTGAGGGTGATTGAGCAGTTTGGATTAGAAACTGGCTTTCTGAAAGAAGGCAGCGAGTGTTGGTTGATGGAAAATATTCAGCCTGGAGTACAGTTACTAGTGGTGTGCCACAAGGATCTGTTTAGGGGCCACTGCTGTTTGTCATTTTTATAAATGACTTAGACACAGGCATAGGTGGATGGACTAGTAAATTTGCAGATGACACTAAATGGTGGGCGGCACTGTGGCACAGTGGTTAGCACTGCTGCCTCACAGCGCCAGAGACCCAGGTTCAATTCCCGCCTCAGGCGACTGACTGTGTGGAGTTTGCACGTTTCATTGGTAGAGGGATTGAGTTCAGGAACTGCAATATCATGCTGCAACTATACAAAATGCTAGCATGGCCACACTTGGAATATTGTGTACAGTGTGCCCTGTGTCTGTGTGGGTTTCCTCCGGGTGCTCCAGTTGTGCAGGTCAGGTGAATTGGCCATGCTAAATTTCCCATAGTGTTAGGTAAGTGGTAAATGTAGGGGTATGGGTAGGTTGCGCTTCGGCGGGTCGGTGTGGACTTGTTGGGCCAAAGGGCCTTTTTCCACACTGTAATCTAATCTAAAGTTGGTGGAGTAGTGGACAGTTTGGAAGAATGTTATAGGTTGCAGGGGGACTTGGATAAACTGCAGAATTGGGCTGAGAGGTGGCAAATGGAGTTCAATGCAGGCTAAACTTGAGGTGATACACTTTGGGAAGAATAACAGGAAGGCAGAGTACTGGGTCAATGGAAAGATTCTTGGGAGTGTGGATGTGCAGAGGGATCTTGGGATCCATGTGCACAGATCTATGAAAATTGCCACCCAGGTGTATAGTGCGAGTAAGAAGGCATATGGTGTGTTAGGTTTCATTGGTAGAGGGATTGAGTTCAGGAACTGCAATATCATGCTGCAACTATACAAAATGCTAGCATGGCCACACTTGGAATATTGTGTACAGTTCTGGTTGCCCCATTACACAAAGGATGTGGAAGCATTGGAAAAGGTGCAGAGGAGATCTACCAGGATGTTGCCTGGTCTGGAGGGAAGGTCTTATGAGGAAAGACTGAGACATTGGAAAGAAGAAGGCTCAGAGGGATTTGATAGAGACATACAAGATGATCAGAGGATTACATAGGGTAGACAGTGAAAGTCTTTTTCCTAGGATGACGACATCTGTGTGTACGAGGGGGCATAACTACAAATTGAGGGGTGTTAGATTTAAGACAGATATCAGTGGCAGGTTCTTTATGCAAAGAGTGGTAAGGGTATGGAATGTCCTACCTGCTAATGTAGTCAACTCAGCCACATTAGGGAGATTTAAATAATCCTTAGATAAGCACATAGATGATGATGGGATAATATAGGGGGATCAGCTGAGAATAGTTCACTGGTCGGCGCAACATCGAGGGCCAAAGGGCCTGTTCTGCACT
>NW_027310266.1:0-17500 GCF_047496795.1 Chiloscyllium punctatum
GCGGAGGAGGAGTGTGGGAGAGTTCCTCCAGATTATACTCACCTCCCGGAAGGCGAACTTCAGCTCTCGCACACCCACCATCTGAGCGGTTTCCTGCAACAACTGGGGGTCATCAGCTCCACAAAGTCATCGAGAAGACACCCAGCCACCAACTGGAAAACAGACCCCCACACAGTTACCCCCTGGGTCAGGGTAATACCCCCACACAGTTACCCCCTGGGTCAGGGTAATACCCCCCACAGTTACCCCCTGCGGTCAGGGTAATACCCCCACACAGTACCCCCTGGAGTCAGGGTAATACCCCCACACAGTCACCCCCCTGGGTCAGCGGTAATACCCCCACACAGTAACCCCTGGGTCAGGGTAATACCACCACACAGTTACCCCCTGGGTCAGGGTAATACCCCCCACACAGTTACCCCCTGGGTCAGGGTAATACCCCCCACACAGTTACCCCCTGGGTCAGGGTAATACCCCCCCACACAGTTACCCCCTGGGTCAGGGTAATACCCCCCACACAGTTACCCCCTGGGTCAGGGTAATACCCCCCACACAGTTACCCCCTGGGTCAGGGTAATACCCCCCCCACAGTTACCCCCTGGGTCAGGGTAATACCCCCCACACAGTTACCCCCTGGGTCAGGGTAATACCCCCCACACAGTTACCCCCTGGGTCAGGGTAATACCCCCACACAGTTACCCCCTGGGTCAGGGTAATACCCCCCACACAGTTACCCCCTGGGTCAGGGTAATACCCCCCACACAGTTACCCCCTGGGTCAGGGTAATACCCCCCACACAGTTACCCCCTGGGTCAGGGTAATACCCCCACACAGTTACCCCCTGGGTCAGGGTAATACCCCCACACAGTTACCCCCTGGGTCAGGGTAATACCCCCCACACAGTTACCCCCTGGGTCAGGGTAATACCCCCACACAGTTACCCCCTGGGTCAGGGTAATACCCCCCACACAGTTACCCCCTGGGTCAGGGTAATACACCCACACAGTTACCCCCTGGGTCAGGGTAATACCCCCACAGTTACCCCCTGGGTCAGGGTAATACCCCCCACACAGTTACCCCCTGGGTCAGGGTAATACCCCCCACACAGTTACCCCCCTGGGTCAGGGTAATACCCCCCCACAGTTACCCCCTGGGTCAGGGTAATACCCCCCCACAGTTACCCCCTGGGTCAGGGTAATACCCCCCACACAGTTACCCCCTGGGTCAGGGTAATACCCCCCACACAGTTACCCCCCTGGGTCAGGTTAATACCCCCCACAGTTACCCCCTGGGTCAGGGTAATACCCCCCACAGTTACCCCCTGGGTCAGGGTAATACCCCCCACACAGTTACCCCCTGGGTCAGGGTAATACCCCCCCCCACAGTTACCCCCTGGGTCAGGGTAATACCCCCCACACAGTTACCCCCTGGGTCAGGGTAATACCCTCCCCCCCACAGTTACCCCCTGGGTCAGGGTAAATCCACAGTTACCCCCTGGGTCAGGTTAACCCCACAGTTACCCCCTGGGTCAGAGTAATACCCCCCACACAGTTACCCCCTGGGTCAGGGTAATACCCCCCACACAGTAACCCCCTGGGTCAGGGTAATCCCCCCACACAGTTACCCCCTGGGTCAGGGTAATACCCCCACACAGTAACCCCCTGGGTCAGGGTAATACCCCCCCACAGTTACCCCCTGGGTCAGGGTAATACCCCCACACAGTAACCCCCTGGGTCAGGGTAATCCCCCCACACAGTTACCCCCTGGGTCAGGGTAATACCCCCACACAGTTACCCCCTGGGTCAGGGTAATACCCCCCACACAGTTACCCCCTGGGTCAGGGTAATACCCCCCACACAGTTACCCCCTGGGTCAGGGTAATACCCCCCACACAGTTACCCCCTGGGTCAGGGTAATACCCCCCACACAGTTACCCCTGGGTCAGGGTAATACCCCCACACAGTTACCCCCTGGGTCAGGGTAATACCCCACTGTTACCCCCTGGGTCAGGGTAATACCCCCACAGTAACCCCCTGGGTCAGGGTAATACCCCCACACAGTTACCCCCTGGGTCAGGGTAATACCCCCACACAGTTACCCCCTGGGTCAGGGTAATACCCCCCACACAGTTACCCCCTGGGTCAGGGTAATACCCCCCACACAGTTACCCCCTGGGTCAGGGTAATACCCCCCACACAGTTACCCCCTGGGTCAGGGTAATACCCCCCACACAGTTACCCCCTGGGTCAGGGTAATACCCCCCACACAGTTACCCCTGGGTCAGGGGAATCCCCCCACACAGTTACCCCCTGGGTCAGGGTAATACCCCCCACACAGTTACCCCCTGAGTCAGAGTAATACCCCCCACAGTTACCCCCTGGGTCAGGGTAAGGACCCCCCACAGTTACCCCCTGGGTCAGGGTAATACCCCCCACACAGTTACCCCCTGGGTCAGGGTAATACCCCCCCACAGTTACCCCCTGGGTCAGGGTAATACCCCCCACACAGTTACCCCCTGGGTCAGGGTAATACCCTCCCCCCCACAGTTACCCCCTGGGTCAGGGTAAATCCACAGTTACCCCCTGGGTCAGGTTAACCCCACAGTTACCCCCTGGGTCAGAGTAATAACCCCACAGTTACCCCCTGGGTCAGGGTAATACCCCCCACAGTTACCCCCTGAGTCAGAGTAATACCCCCACAGTTACCCCCTGGGTCAGGGTAATACCCCCCACAGTTACCCCCTAGGTCAGGGTAAACGCCCACAGTTACTCCGTGGGTCAGGGTAATACCCCCTGGGTCAGGGTAATACCCCCCACAGTTACCCCCTGGGTCAGAGTAATACCCCCACAGTTACCCCCTGGGTCAGAGTAATACCCCCACAGTTACCCCCTGGGTCAGGGTAATACCCCCCACAGTTACCCCCTAGGTCAGGGTAAACGCCCACAGTTACTCCGTGGGTCAGGGTAATACCCCCTGGGTCAGGGTAATACCCCCCACAGTTACCCCCTGGGTCAGAGTAATACCCACAGTTTTACTGACCCAGGAGTGTGTGACGAGGTCAGTGATGGGGGCTGGGGGGAGGGGGAGGTGTGTGGAGGGAGTGTTACTGACCCGGGGGGGGAGGGGTGTAGAGGGAGTGTTACTGACCCGGGGGGGGGGGGTGTAGAGGGAGTGTCACTGACCCAGGGGGGGGAGGGGTGTAGAAGGAGTGTCACTGACCCGGGTGGGGGAGTGTAGAGGGAGTGTTATACACCCGGGGGGGGGGGGTGTAGAGGGAGTGTTATACACCCGGGGGGGGGGTGTAGTGGGAGTGTCACTGACCCCGGGGGGTGTAGAGGAAGTCTGACTGACCCCGGGGGCTGTAGAGGGAGTCTGACTGACCCCGGGAGCTGTAGAGGGAGTCTGACTGACCCCGGGGGGGTGTAGAGGGAGTCTCACTGACCCCGGGGGGGTGTAGAGGGAGTCTCACTGACCCCGGGGGGGGGGGGGGGGGGGGGTGTAGTGGGAGTCTCACTGACCCTGGGGGTGGGGGTGTAGAGAGAGTCTCACTGACCCCGGGGGGAGGGGGGGGGTAGAGGGAGCCTCACTGACCTTGGGGGTGGGGGTGTAGAGGGAGTCTGACTGACCCCGGGGGGGGAGGGGGGTGTAGAGGGAGTCTGACTGACCCCGGGGGGTTTAGAGGGAGTTTCACTGACCCCGGGGGGGGGGAGGGGGGTGTAGAGGAAGTCTGACTGACCCCGGGGGGGGGGGGGGGGGTGTAGAGGGAGTCTGTCTGACCCCGGGGGGGGGGGGGGTGTAGAGGGAGTCTGACGGACCCCAGGGGGTGTAGAGGAAGTCTCACTGACCCGGGGGGTTGGAGGGGGTGTAGAGGGAGTCTCACTGACCCCGGGGGGTGTAGAGGGAGTCTCACTGACCCGGGGGGTTGGAGGGGGTGTAGAGAGTGTCTCACTGACCCCGGGGGGTGTAGAGGGAGTCTCACTGACCCCGGGGGGGGGTGTAGAGGGAGTCTCACTGACCCCGGGGGGGGGTGTAGAGGGAGTCTCACTGACCCCGGGGGGGGGGGGGGGGGTATAAAGGAAGTCTGACTGACCCCCGGGGGGGGGGGTGTAGAGGGAGTCTGACTGACCCCGGGGGGGGGGGGGTGTAGAGGAAGTCTGACTGACCCCGGGGGGTAGAGGGAGTCACTTACGCCTCATTTTAATTTGCTGACTGGTCTCCAGCAGCTCCATCTCTGTCGGCATGTAGCCCATTGTCCTCATACACTCGCCCAGGGCCTTGTAACTGATCAACCCATCCTGGTCTGTGTCAAACTCTCGGAAACATTCCGATATCTCTGGGGGGGAGAGAGACAGGGGGGAACCCCGGAACACAGCAAGGTTAGTGAACAGGGTCCCCGACACACACCCACACACACCCACACACACACACACAGACCCCCACTGTAAACAGGGACCCCGACACACACAAACACACACACACACAGACACACACACAGACCCCCACTGTAAACAGGGACCCCGACACACACAAACACACACACACACAGACCCCCACTGTAAACAGGGTCCCCAACACACACCCACACACACAGACCCCCACTGTAAACAGGGTCCCTGACACACACACACACACACCCACACACACACACACACAGACCCCCACTGTAAACAGGGACCCCGACACACACAAACACACACACACACAGACCCCCACTGTAAACAGGGTCCCCAACACACACACACACACACACACACACACACAGACCCCCACTGTAAACAGGGTCCCCAACACACACACACACACACACACACAGACCCCCACTGTAAACAGGGTCCCCGACACACACACACACACACACACACACAGACCCCCACTGTAAACAGGGTCCCCGAAACACACACACACACACACACACAGACCCCCACTGTAAACAGGGTCCCTGACACACACACACACACACACACACACAGACCCCCACTGTAAACAGGGTCCCTGACACACACACACAGACCCCCACTGTAAACAGGGTCCCTGACACACACACACACACACACACACACAGACCCCCACTGTAAACAGGGTCCCTGACACACACTCACACACACAGACCCCCACTGTAAACAGGGTCCCTGACACACACACACACACACAACTCCCACTGTAATCAGGGTCCCTGACACACACACACACACACAGACCCCCACTGTAAACAGGGTCCCTGACACACACACACACACACACAACCCCCACTGTAATCAGGGTCCCTGACACACACACACACACACAGACCCCCACTGTAAACAGGGTCCCCGACACACACACACACACACACACAGACCCCCACTGTAAACAGGGTCCCTGACACACACACACACACACACACAGACCCCCACTGTAAACAGGGTCCCTGACACACACACACACACACAGACCCCCACTGTAAACAGGGTCCCTGACACACACACACACACACAGACCCCCACTGTAAACAGGGTCCCCGAAACACACACACACACACACACACAGACCCCCACTGTAAACAGGGTCCCCGACACACACACACACACACACAGACCCCCACTGTAAACAGGGTCCCTGACACACACACACACACCCCCACTGTAAACAGGGTCCCCGACACACACCCACACACACACACACAGAGACCCCCACTGTAAACAGGGTCCCTGACACACACTCACACACACAGACCCCCACTGTAAACAGGGTCCCTGACACACACACACACACACAACTCCCACTGTAATCAGGGTCCCTGACACACACACACACACACAGACCCCCACTGTAAACAGGGTCCCTGACACACACACACACACACAACCCCCACTGTAATCAGGGTCCCTGACACACACACACACACACAGACCCCCACTGTAAACAGGGTCCCCGACACACACACACACACACAGACCCCCACTGTAAACAGGGTCCCTGACACACACACACACACACACACAGACCCCCACTGTAAACAGGGTCCCTGACACACACACACACACACAGACCCCCACTGTAAACAGGGTCCCTGACACACACACACACACACAGACCCCCACAGTAAACAGGGTCCCTGACACACACACACACACACAGACCCCCACTGTAAACAGGGTCCCTGACACACACACACACACACACACAGACCCCCACTGTAAACAGGGTCCCTGACACACACACACACACAGACCCCCACTGTAAACAGGGTCCCTGACACACACACACACACACACACACACAGACCCCCACTGTAAACAGGGTCCCTGACACACACACACACACACACACACAGACCCCCACTGTAAACAGGGTCCCTGACACACACACACACACACAGAACCCCACTGTAAACAGGGTCCCCGACACACACACACACACACAGACCCGCCCACTGTAAACAGGGTCCCTGACACACACACACACACACACAGACCCCCACTGTAAACAGGGTCCCTGACACACACACACACACACACAGACCCCCACTGTAAACAGGGTCCCCAACACACACACACACACACACACACACAGACCCCCACTGTAAACAGGGTCCCTGACACACACACACACACACACAGACCCCCACTGTAAACAGGGTCCCCGACACACACACACACACAGACACACACACACACACACACACACACACAGACCCCCACTGTAAACAGGGTCCCTGACACACACACACACACACACACACAGACCCCCACTGTAAACAGGGTCCCTGACACACACACACACACACAGAACCCCACTGTAAACAGGGTCCCCGACACACACACACACACACACACGGACCCGCCCACTGTAAACAGGGTCCCTGACACACACACACACACACACAGACCCCCACTGTAAACAGGGTCCCTGACACACACACACACACACACAGACCCCCACTGTAAACAGGGTCCCCAACACACACACACACACACACACACACACAGACCCCCACTGTAAACAGGGTCCCTGACACACACACACACACACAGACCCCCACTGTAAACAGGGTCCCCGACACACACACACACACAGACACACACACACACACACACAGACCCCCACTGTAAACAGGGTCCCTGACACACACACACACACACACACACACACACACACACAGACCCCCACTGTAAACAGGGTCCCTGACACACACACACAGACCCCCACTGTAAACAGGGTCCCCGACACACACACACACACAGACACCCACACACAGACACCCACACACACATACACACACAGACCCCCACTGTAAACAGGGTCCCTGACACACACACACACACACACAGACCCCCACTGTAAACAGGGTCCCCGACACACACACACACACACACAGATCCGCCCACTGTAAACAGGGTCCCTGACACACACACAGGTCCCTGACACACACACACACACACACACAGACCCCCACTGTAAACAGGGTCCCAGACACACACACACACACACAGACCCCCACTGTAAACAGGGTCCCCGACACACACACACACACACAGACCCCCACTGTAAACAGGGTCCCCGACACACACACACACTCACACAGACCCCCACTGTAAACAGGGTCCCTGACACACAGACACACACACACACACACACAGACTCCCACTGTAAACAGGGTCCCTGACACACACACACACACACACAGACCCCCACTGTAAACAGGGTCCCTGACACACACACACACACACACACAGACCCCCACTGTAAACAGGGTCCCACATACACACACACACACACAGACCCCCACTGTAAACAGGGTCCCTGACACACACACAGACCCCCACTGTAAACAGGGTCCCCGACACACACACACACACACAGACCCCCACTGTAAACAGGGTCCCCAACACACACACACACACACACACACACAGACCCCCACTGTAAACAGGGTCCCTGACACACACACACACACACACAGACCCCCACTGTAAACAGGGTCCCCGACACACACACACACACAGACACACACACACACACACACACACACACACACACAGACCCCCACTGTAAACAGGGTCCCTGACACACACACACACACACACACACAGACCCCCACTGTAAACAGGGTCCCTGACACACACACACACACACAGAACCCCACTGTAAACAGGGTCCCCGACACACACACACACACACACGGACCCGCCCACTGTAAACAGGGTCCCTGACACACACACACACACACACAGACCCCCACTGTAAACAGGGTCCCTGACACACACACACACACACACAGACCCCCACTGTAAACAGGGTCCCCAACACACACACACACACACACACACACAGACCCCCACTGTAAACAGGGTCCCTGACACACACACACACACACAGACCCCCACTGTAAACAGGGTCCCCGACACACACACACACACAGACACACACACACACACACACATACACACACACACACACAGACCCCCACTGTAAACAGGGTCCCTGACACACACACACACACACACACACACACACACAGACCCCCACTGTAAACAGGGTCCCTGACACACACACACAGACCCCCACTGTAAACAGGGTCCCCGACACACACACACACACAGACACCCACACACAGACACCCACACACACATACACACACAGACCCCCACTGTAAACAGGGTCCCTGACACACACACACACACACACAGACCCCCACTGTAAACAGGGTCCCCGACACACACACACACACACACAGATCCGCCCACTGTAAACAGGGTCCCTGACACACACACAGGTCCCTGACACACACACACACACACACACAGACCCCCACTGTAAACAGGGTCCCAGACACACACACACACACACAGACCCCCACTGTAAACAGGGTCCCCGACACACACACACACACACAGACCCCCACTGTAAACAGGGTCCCCGACACACACACACACTCACACAGACCCCCACTGTAAACAGGGTCCCTGACACACAGACACACACACACACACACACAGACTCCCACTGTAAACAGGGTCCCCGACACACACACACACACACAGACCCCCACTGTAAACAGGGTCCCTGACACACACACACACACACACAGACCCCCACTGTAAACAGGGTCCCTGACACACACACACACACACACAGACCCCCACTGTAAACAGGGTCCCCAACACACACACACACACAGACCCCCACTGTAAACAGGGTCCCTGACACACACACACACACTCACACAGACCCCCACTGTAAACAGGGTCCCACACACACACACACACACACAGACCCCCACTGTAAACAGGGTCCCTGACACACACACACACACACACACACAGACCCCCACTGTAAACAGGGTCCCCAACACACACACACACACACAGACCCCCACTGTAAACAGGGTCCCACACACACACACACACACACACAGAGACCCCCACTGTAAACAGGGTCCCTGACACACACACACACACACAGACCCCCACTGTAAACAGGGTCCCTGACACACACACACACACTCACACAGACCCCCACTGTAAACAGGGTCCCACACACACACACAGACCCCCACTGTAAACAGGGTCCCTGACACACACACACACACACACACACACACACAGACCCCCACTGTAAACAGGGTCCCTGACACACACACACACACACAGAGACCCCCACTGTAAACAGGGTCCCCAACACACACACACACACAGACCCCCACTGTAAACAGGGTCCCACACACACACACACACACACACAGACCCCCACTGTAAACAGGGTCCCTGACACACACACACACACACACACACACACAGAGACCCCCACTGTAAACAGGGTCCCCAACACACACACACACACAGACCCCCACTGTAAACAGGGTCCCCAACACACACACACACTCACACAGACCCCCACTGTAAACAGGGTCCCACACACACACACACACACACAGACCCGCCCACTGTAAACAGGGTCCCCAACACACACACACACACACACACAGACCCCCACTGTAAACAGGGTCCCCAACACACACACACACACTCACACAGACCCCCACTGTAAACAGGGTCCCACACACACACACACACACACAGACCCCCACTGTAAACAGGGTCCCTGACACACACACACACACACACACACACAGACCCCCACTGTAAACAGGGTCCCTGACACACACACACACACACACACACAGAACCCCACTGTAAACAGGGTCCCCGACACACACACACACACACACACACAGACCCGCCCACTGTAAACAGGGTCCCTGACACACACACACACACACACACAGACCCCCACTGTAAACAGGGTCCCCGACACACACACACACACAGACACACACAGACACACACACACACACATACACACACACACACACAGACCCCCACTGTAAACAGGGTCCCTGACACACACACACACAGACCCCCACTGTAAACAGGGTCCCTGACACACACACACAGACCCCCACTGTAAACAGGGTCCCCGACACACACACACACACACAGACACCCACACACACACACACACACACACATACACACACACACACACAGACCCCCACTGTAAACAGGGTCCCTGACACACACACACAGACCCCCACTGTAAACAGGGTCCCCGACACACACACACACACAGACACCCACACACACACACACACAGACCCCCACTGTAAACAGGGTCCCCGACACACACACACACACACAGACCCGCCCACTGTAAACAGGGTCCCTGACACACACACACACACACGCACACAGACCCCCACTGTAAACAGGGTCCCAGATACACACACACACACACACACACACACACAGACCCCCACTGTAAACAGGGTCCCCGACACACACACACACTCACACAGACCCCCACTGTAAACAGGGTCCCAGACACACTCACACACACACACACACACAGACCCCCACTGTAAACAGGGTCCCCGACACACACATACACACACACAGACCCCCACTGTAAACAGGGTCCCAGACACACACACACACACACACACACACAGACCCCCACTGTAAACAGGGTCCCCGACACACACACACACTCACACAGACCCCCACTGTAAACAGGGTCCCTGACACACAGACACACACACACACACAGACCCCCACTGTAAACAGGGTCCCCGACACACACACACACACACACAGACCCCCACAGTAAACAGGGTCCCTGACACACACATACACACACAGACCCCCACTGTAAACAGGGTCCCTGACACACACACACACACACACACACACACACACACACAGACCCCCACTGTAAACAGGGTCCCTGACACACACACACACACAGACCCCCACTGTAAACAGGGTCCCTGAAACACACACACACACACACACACACACACAGACCCCCACTGTAAACAGGGTCCCTGACACACACACACACACACACACAGACCCCCACTGTAAACAGGGTCCCTGACACACACACACACACACACACACACACACAGACTCCCACTGTAAACAGGGTCCCTGACACACACACACACACACACACAGACCCCCACTGTAAACAGGGTCCCTGACACACACACAAAGACCCCCACTGTAAACAGGGTCCCTGACACACACACACACACAGACCCCCACTGTAAACAGGGTCCCCGACACACACACAAAGACCCCCACTGTAAACAGGGTCCCTGACACACACACACACACACACACACACAGACCCCCACTGTTAACAGGGTCCCCGACACTCACACACACACACACACAGACCCCCACTGTAAACAGGGTCCCTGACACACACACACTCACACAGACCCCCACTGTAAACAGGGTCCCTGACACACACACACACACACACACAGAGAGACCCCCACTGTGAACAGGGTCCCTGACACACACACACACAGACTCCCACTGTAAACAGGGTCCCTGACACACACACACACACACAGACCCCCACTGTAAACAGGGTCCCTGACACACACACACACACACAGACCCCCACTGTAAACAGGGTCCCCGACACACACACACAGACCCCCACTGTGAACAGGGTCCCTGACACACACACACACACACACACACAGACCCCCACTGTAAACAGGGTCCCTGACACACACACACACACACACACACACAGACCCCCACTGTAAACAGGGTCCCTGACACACACACACACAGACCCCCACTGTAAACAGGGTCCCCGACACACACACACACACACACACAGACCCCCACTGTAAACAGGGTCCCCGACACACACACACACACACAGACCCCCACTGTAAACAGGGTCCCTGACACACACACACACACACACACACAGACCCCCACTGTAAACAGGGTCCCTGACACACACACACACAGACTCCCACTGTAAACAGGGTCCCTGACACACACACACACACAGACAGACCCCCACTGTAAACAGGGTCCCCGGCACACACACACACACACAGACCCCCACTGTAAACAGGGTCCCTGACACACACACACACACACACAGACCCCCACTGTAAACAGGGTCCCTGACACACACACACACACACACACACAGACCCCCACTGTAAACAGGGTCCCTGACACACACACACACACTGACCCCCACTGTAAACAGGGTCCCTGACACACACACACACACACACACACACACACACAGACCCCCACTGTAAACAGGGTCCCTGACACACACACACACACACACACACACACAGACCCCCACTGTAAACAGGGTCCCTGACACACACACACACACACACACACAGGCCCCCACTGTAAACAGGGTCCCTGACACACACACACACACACACACAGACCCCCACTGTAAACAGGGTGCCTGACACACACACACACACACACACACTGACCCCCACTGTAAACAGGGTCCCTGACACACACACACACACACAGGCCCCCACTCTAAACAGGGTCCCTGACACACACACACACACACACACACACACACACAGACCCCCACTGTAAACAGGGTCCCTGACACACACACAGACCCCCACTGTAAACTGGGTCCCTGACACACACACACACACACACACAGACCCCCACTGTAAACAGGGTCCCTGACACACACACACACACAGACCCCCACTGTAAACAGGGTCCCTGACACACACACACACACACACACACACACAGACCCCCACTGTAAACAGGGTCCCTAACACACACACACACACACACACACACACACACAGACCCCCACTGTAAACAGGGTCCCTGACACACACACACTCACACACACACACAGAGAGACCCCCACTGTAAACAGGGTCCCCGACACACACACACACACACACACACAGACCCCCACTGTAAACAGGGTCCCTGACACACACACACACACACACACAGACCCCCACTGTAAACAGGGTCCCTGACACACACACACACACACACACTCACACACACATACCCCCACTGTAAACAGGGTCCCTGACACACACACACACACACACACAGACCCCCACTGTAAACAGGGTCCCTGACACACACACACACACACAGAGAGACCCCCACTGTAAACAGGGTCCCCAACACACTCACACACACAGACCCCCACTGTAAACAGGGTCCCTGACACACACACACACACACACACACACACACACATACCCCCACTGTAAACAGGGTCCCTGACACACACACACTCACACACACACACAGAGACCCCCACTGTAAACAGGGTCCCCAACACACACACACACACACACACACACACAGACCCCCACTGTAAACAGGGTCCCTGACACACACACACACACACACAGAGACCCCCACTGTAAACAGGGTCCCCAACACACACACACACACACAGACCCCCACTGTAAACAGGGTCCCTGACACACACACACACACACAGAGAGACCCCCACTGTAAACAGGGTCCCCAACACACACACACACACAGACCCCCACTGTAAACAGGGTCCCTGACACACACACACTCACACACACACACAGAGACCCCCACTGTAAACAGGGTCCCCGACACACACACACACACACACACAGACCCCCACTGTAAACAGGGTCCCTGACACACACACACACTCACACAGACCCCCACTGTAAACAGGGTCCCTGACACACACACACACACACAGACAGACCCCCACTGTAAACAGGGTCCCTGACACACACACACACACAGACCCCCACTGTAAACAGGGTCCCCGACACACACACACACACACACACACACAGACCCCCCACTGTAAACAGGGTCCCTGACACACACACACACACACACAGACCCCCACTGTTAACAGGGTCCCTGACACACACACACACACACACACACACACACACACAGAACCCCACTGTAAACAGGGTCCCTGACACACACACACACACACACAGACCCCCACTGTAAACAGGGTCCCTGACACACACACACACACACACACACACACACACACAGACCCCCACTGTAAACAGGGTCCCTCACACACACACACACACACACACACACAGACCCCCCACTGTAAACAGGGTCCCCGACACACACACACACACACAGACCCCCCACTGTAAACAGGGTCCCTCACACACACACACACAGACCCCCACTGTAAACAGGGTCCCCAACACACACACACACACACACACACACACACAGACCCCCCACTGTAAACAGGGTCCCTGACACACACACACACACACACACACACAGACCCCCACTGTAAACAGGGTCCCTGACACACACACACACAGACCCCCACTGTAAACAGGGTCCCTGACACACACACACACACACACACACACACACACAGACCCCCACTGTAAAGAGGGTCCCTGACACACACACACACACACACACAGACCCCCACTGTAAACAGGGTCCCTGACACACACACACACACAGACCCCCACTGTAAACAGGGTCTCCGACACACACACACACACAGACCCCCACTGTAAACAGGGTCCCTGACACACACATACACACACACAGACCCCCACTGTAAACAGGGTCCCTGACACACACACACACACACACACACACACAGACCCCCACTGTAAACAGGGTCCCTGACACACACACACACACACACAGACCCCCACTGTAAACAGGGTCCCTGACACACACACACACAGACCCCCACTGTAAACAGGGTCCCTGACACACACACACACACACACACAGACCCCCACTGTAAACAGGGTCCCCAACACACACACACACACAGACCCCCACTGTAAACAGGGTCCCCAACACACACACACACACACACACACAGACCCCCACTGTAAAGAGGGTCCCTGACACACACACACACACACAGACCCCCACTGTAAACAGGGTCCCTGACACACACACACAGACTGTAAACAGGGTCCCCGACACACACACACACACACACACACACAGACCCCCACTGTAAACAGGGTCCCTGACACACACACACACACACACACACAGACCCCCACTGTAAACAGGGTCCCCAACACACACACACACAGACCCCCACTGTAAACAGGGTCCCTGACACACACACACACACACAGACCCCCACTGTAAACAGGGTCCCTGACACACACACACACACACACACAGACCCCCACTGTAAACAGGGTCCCTGACACACACACACACACACACACACACAGACCCCCACTGTAAACAGGGTCCCCGACACACACACACACACACACACAGACCCCCACTGTAAACAGGGTCCCCGACACACACACACACACAGACCCCCACTGTAAACAGGGTCCCCGACTCACACACACACACACACACACACACAGACCCCCACTGTAAACAGGGTCCCTGACACACACACACTCACACACACACACACAGAGACCCCCACTGTAAACAGGGTCCCCGACACACACACACACACACACACACACAGACCCCCACTGTAAACAGGGTCCCTGACACACACACACACTCACACAGACCCCCACTGTAAACAGGGTCCCTGACACACACACACACAGACCCCCACTGTAAACAGGGTCCCCGACACACACACACACACACACACAGACCCCCACTGTAAACAGGGTCCCTGACACACACACACACAGACTCCCACTGTAAACAGGGTCCCCAACACACACACACACACAGACCCCCACTGTAAACAGGGTCCCCAACACACACACACACACACACACACACAGACCCCCACTGTAAACAGGGTCCCTGACACACACACACACAGACTCCCACTGTAAACAGGGTCCCTGACACACACACACACACACAGACCCCCACTGTAAACAGGGTCCCTGACACACACACACACACACACACACAGACCCCCACTGTAAACAGGGTCCCACACACACACACACACACACAGACCCGCCCACTGTAAACAGGGTCCCTGACACACACACAGACCCCCACTGTAAACAGGGTCCCCGACACACACACACACACACAGACCCCCACTGTAAACAGGGTCCCTGACACACACACACACACACACACACAGACCCCCACTGTAAACAGGGTCCCTGACACACACACACACACACACAGACCCCCACTGTAAACAGGGTCCCCAACACACACACACACACAGACCCCCACTGTAAACAGGGTCCCCAACACACACACACACACAGACCCCCACTGTAAACAGGGTCCCTGACACACACACACACACTCACACAGACCCCCACTGTAAACAGGGTCCCACACACACACACAGACCCCCACTGTAAACAGGGTCCCTGACACACACACACACACACACACAGACCCCCACTGTAAACAGGGTCCCACACACACACACACACACACACACCCCCACTGTAAACAGGGTCCCTGACACACACACACACACACACACACAGACCCCCACTGTAAACAGGGTCCCCGACACACACACACACACAGACCCCCACTGTAAACAGGGTCCCCAACACACACACACAGACCCCCACTGTAAACAGGGTCCCACACACACACACACACACACACACACACACACACACAGAGACGCCCACTGTAAACAGGGTCCCTGACACACACACACACACACACACACACAGACCCCCACTGTAAACAGGGTCCCTGACACACACACACACACTCACACAGACCCCCACTGTAAACAGGGTCCCACACACACACACAGACCCCCACTGTAAACAGGGTCCCTGACACACACACACACACACACACAGACCCCCACTGTAAACAGGGTCCCTGACACACACACACACACACAGAGACCCCCACTGTAAACAGGGTCCCCAACACACACACACACACAGACCCCCACTGTAAACAGGGTCCCACACACACACACACACACACACACACACAGAGACCCCCACTGTAAACAGGGTCCCTGACACACACACACACACACACACACACAGAGACCCCCACTGTAAACAGGGTCCCCAACACACACACACACACAGACCCCCACTGTAAACAGGGTCCCCAACACACACACACACTCACACAGACCCCCACTGTAAACAGGGTCCCACACACACACACACACACACAGACCCCCACTGTAAACAGGGTCCCCAACACACACACACACA
>NW_027310266.1:37500-72866 GCF_047496795.1 Chiloscyllium punctatum
CTCACTGTAACACCCTGATATACCCCACACCCCTCACTGTAACACACTGATATACCCCACACCCCTCACTGTAACACACTGATATACCCCACACCCCTCACTGCATCACACTGATATACCCCACACCCCTCACTGTAACACCCTGATATACCCTACACCCCTCACTGTAACACACTGATATATCCCACACCCCTCACTGTAACACACTGATATATCCCCACACCACTCACTGTAACACACTGATATACCCCACACCCCTCACTGCATCACACTGATATACCCCACACCCCGCACTGTAACACTCTGATATACCCCACACCCCTCACTGTAACACACTGATATATCCCACACCCCTCACTGTAACACCCTGATATACCCCACACCCCTCACTGTAACACACTGATATACCCCACACCACTCACTGTAACACACTGATATACCCCACACCCCTCACTGCATCACACTGATATACCCCACACCCCGCACTGTAACACACTGATATACCCCACACCACTCACTGTAACACACTGATATACCCCACACCCCTCACTGCATCACACTGATATACCCCACACCCCGCACTGTAACACTCTGATATACCCCACACCACTCACTGTAACACACTGATATACCCCACACCCCTCACTGTAACACACTGATATACCCCACACCCCTCACTGCATCACACTGATATACCCCACACCCCTCACTGCATCACACTGATATACCCCACACCCCTCACTGTAACACCCTGATATATCCCACACCTCTCACTGTAACACCCTGATATACCCCACACCCCTCACTGTAACACACTAATATACCCCACACCCCTCACTGTAACACACTGATATACCCCACACCCCTCACTGTAACACACTGATATACCCCACACCCCTCACTGTAACACCCTGATATACCCCACACCCCTCACTGTAACACCCTGATATACCCCACACCCCTCACTGTAACACACTGATATACCCCACACCCCTCACTGCATCACACTGATATATCCCACACCCCTCACTGTGACACACTGATATACCCCACACCCCTCACTGCATCACACTGAAATACCCCACACCCCTCACTGTAACACACTGATATACCCCACACCCCTCACTGTAACACCCTGAAATACCCCACACCCCTCACTGTAACACACTGATATACCCCTCACCCCTCACTGTAACACACTGATATACCCCACACCCCTCACTGTAACACACTGATATACCCCACACCCCTCACTGTAACACACTGATATACCCCACACCCCTCACTGTAACACTCTGAAATACCCCACACCCCTCACTGTAACACCCTGATATACCCCACACCCCTCACTGTAACACTCTGATATACCCCACACCCCTCACTGTAACGCACTGATATATCCCCACACCCCTCACTGTAACACACTGATATACCCCACACCCCTCACTGTAACACCCTGATATACCCCACACCCCTCACTGTGACACACTGATATACCCCACACCCCTCACTGTAACGCACTGATATATCCCCACACCCCTCACTGTAACACCCTGAAATACCCCACACCCCTCACTGTAACACACTGATATACCCCACACCCCTCACTGTAACACCCTGATATACCCCACACCCCTCACTGTAACACACTGATATACCCCATACCCCTCACTGTAACACACTGATATACCCCACACCCCTCACTGTAACACACTGATATACCCCATACCCCTCACTGTAACACACTGATATACCCCACACCCCTCACTGTAACACACTGATATATCCCTCACCCCTCACTGTAACACACTGATATACCCCACACCCCTCACTGTAACACCCTGAAATACCCCACACCCCCCACTGTAACACACTGGGACACCCCACACCCCTCACTGTAACTCCCTGATATACCCCACACCCCTCACTGTAACACACTGATATACCCCACACCCCTCACTGTAACACACTGATACACCACACACCCCTCACTGTAACACACTGATATACCCCACACCCCTCACTGTAACACACTGATATACCCCACACCCCTCACTGTAACACACTGATATACCCCACACCCCTCACTGTAACACACTGATACACCACACACCCCTCACTGTAACACCCTGAAATACCCCACACTCCTCACAGTAACACACTGATATACCCCACACCCCTCACTGTAACACCCTGATATACCCCACACCCCACACTGATATACCCCACACCCCTCACTGTAACACACTGAAATACCCCACACCCCACACTGTAACACACTGATATACCCCACACTCCTCACTGTAACACACTGATATACCCCACACCCCTCACTGTAACACCCTGATATACCCCACACCCCTCACTGTAACACCCTGATATACCCCACACCCCTCAATTTAACACACTGATACACCCCACACACCTCACTGTAACACACTGATATATCCCACACCCCTCACTGTAACACACTGATATACCCCACACCCCTCACTGGAACACACTGATATACCCCACACCCCTCACTGTAACACACTGATCTATCCCTCAGCCCTCACTGTAACACACTAATATACCCCACACCCCTCACTGTAACACACTGATATATCCCACACCCCTCACTGTAACACACTGATATATCCCACACCCCTCACTGTAACACACTGATATACCCCACACCCCTCACTGTGACACACTGATACACCCCACACACCTCACTGTAACACACTGATATACCCCACACCCCTCACTGTAACACACTGATCTATCCCTCAGCCCTCACTGTAACACACTAATATACCCCACACCCCTCACTGTAACACACTGATATATACCACACCCCTCACTGTAACACACTGATATATCCCACACCCCTCACTGTAACACCCTGATATACCCCACACCCCTCACTGTAACACACTGATATATCCCACACCCCTCACTGTAACACACTGATATACCCCACACCCCTCACTTTAACACACTGATATACCCCACACTCCTCACTGTAACACACTGATATACCCCACACCCCTCACTGTAACACACTGATATACCCAACACCCCTTACTGTAACACCCTGATATATCCCACACCCCTCACTGTAACACACTGATATACCCCACACCCCTCACTGTAACACACTGATATATCCCACAACTCTCAGTGTAACACACTGATATACCCCACACCCCTCACTGTAACACACTGATATATCCCACACCCCTCACTGTAACAAACTGATATACCCCACACTCCTCACTGTAACACACTGATATACCCCACACCCCTCACTGTAACACACTGATATACCCCACACCCCACACTGTAACATACCGATATACCCCACACCCCACACTGTAACACTCCGATATACCCCACACCCCTCACTGTAACACACTGATATATCCCAAACCCCTCACTGTAACACACTGATATACCCCACACCCCTCACTGTGACACACTGATATACCCAACACCCCTCACTGTGACACACTGATATACCCCACACCCCTCACTGAAACACACTGATATATCCCACACCCCTCATTGTAACTCACTGATATACCCCACACCCCTCACTGTGACACACTGATACACCCCACACACCTCACTGTAACACACTGATATTCCCCACACCCCTCACTGTAACACACTGATATATCCCACACCCCTCACTGTAACACCCTGATATACCCCACACCCCTCACTGTAACACACTGATATATCCCACACCCCTCACTGTAACACACTGATATATCCCACACCCCTCACTGTAACACCCTGATATACCCCACACCCCTCACTGTAACACACTGATATATCCCACACCCCTCACTGTAACACACTGATATACCCCACACCCCTCACTGTAACACACTGATATACCCCACAATCCTCACTGTAAAACACTGATATACCCCACACCCCTCACTGTAACACACTGATATACCCCACACTCCTCACTGTAAAACACTGATATACCCCACACCCCTCACTGTAACACACTGATATACCCCACACCCCTCACTGTAACACACTGATACACCCCACACCCCTCATTGTAAAACACTGATATACCCCACACCCCTCACTGTAACACACTGATATACCCCACACCCCTCACTGTAACACACTGATATACCCCACACTCCTCACTGTAAAACACTGATATACCCCACACCCCTCACTGTAACAAACTGATATACCCCACACTCCTCACTGTAACACACCGATATACCCCACACCCCACACTGTAACATACCGATATACCCCACACCCCACACTGTAACACACCGATATACCCCACACCCCTCACTGTAACACACTGATATATCCCAAACCCCTCACTGTAACACACTGATATACACCACACCCCACACTGTAACACCCTGATATACCCCACACCCCTCACTGTAACACCCTGATATACCCCACACCCCTCACTATAACACACTGATATATCCCACACCCCTCACTGTAACACACTGATATACCCCACACCCCTCACTGTAACACACTGATATACCCCACACCCCTCACTGTAACACAATGATATATCCCACACCCCCTAATGTAACACACTGATATACCCCACACCCCTCACTGTAACACACTGATATACCCCACACCCCTCACTGTAACACACTGATATACCCCACACCCCTCACTGTAACACAATGATATATCCCACACCCCCTAATGTAACACACTGATATACCCCACACCCCTCACTGTAACACACTGATATATCCCACACCCCTCACTGGAACACACTGATATACCCCACACCCCTCACTGTAACACACTGATCTATCCCTCAGCCCTCACTGTAACACACTAATATACCCCACACCCCTCACTGTAACACACTGATATATCCCACACCCCTCACTGTAACACACTGATATATCCCACACCCCTCACTGTAACACACTGATATACCCCACACCCCTCACTGTGACACACTGATACACCCCACACACCTCACTGTAACACACTGATATACCCCACACCCCTCACTGTAACACACTGATCTATCCCTCAGCCCTCACTGTAACACACTGATCTATCCCTCAGCCCTCACTGTAACACACTAATATACCCCACACCCCTCACTGTAACACACTGATATATCCCACACCCCTCACTGTAACACACTGATATATCCCACACCCCTCACTGTAACACCCTGATATACCCCACACCCCTCACTGTAACACACTGATATATCCCACACCCCTCACTGTAACACACTGATATACCCCACACCCCTCACTTTAACACACTGATATACCCCACACTCCTCACTGTAACACACTGATATACCCCACACCCCTCACTGTAACACACTGATATACCCAACACCCCTTACTGTAACACCCTGATATATCCCACACCCCTCACTGTAACACACTGATATACCCCACACCCCTCACTGTAACACACTGATATATCCCACAACTCTCAGTGTAACACACTGATATACCCTACACCCCTCACTGTAACACACTGATATATCCCACACCCCTCACTGTAACAAACTGATATACCCCACACTCCTCACTGTAACACACTGATATACCCCACACCCGTCACTGTAACACACTGATATACCCCACACCCCTCACTGTAACACACTGATATACCCCACACCCCTCACTGTAACACAATGATATATCCCACACCCCCTAATGTAACACACTGATATACCCCACACCCCTCACTGTAACACACTGATATACCCCACACCCCTCACTGTAACACACTGATATACCCCACACCCCTCACTGTAACACAATGATATATCCCACACCCCCTAATGTAACACACTGATATACCCCACACCCCTCACTGTAACACACTGATCTATCCCTCAGCCCTCACTGTAACACACTAATATACCCCACACCCCACACTGTAACACACTGATATATCCCACACCCCTCACTGTAACACACTGATATATCCCACACCCCTCACTGTAACACACTGATATACCCCACACCCCTCACTGTGACACACTGATACACCCCACACACCTCACTGTAACACACTGATATACCCCACACCCCTCACTGTAACACACTGATCTATCCCTCAGCCCTCACTGTAACACACTGATCTATCCCTCAGCCCTCACTGTAACACACTAATATACCCCACACCCCTCACTGTAACACACTGATATATCCCACACCCCTCACTGTAACACACTGATATATCCCACACCCCTCACTGTAACACACTGATATACCCCACACCCCTCACTGTTACACACTGATACACCCCACACACCTCACTCTAACACACTGATATACCCCACACCCCTCACTGTGACACACTGATACACCCCACACCCCTCACTGTAACACACTAATATACCCCACACCACTCACTGTAACACACTGATATATCCCACACCCCTCACTGTAACACACTGATATATCCCACACCCCTCACTGTAACATCCTGATATACCCCACACCCCTCACTGTAACACACTGATATATCCCACACCCCTCACTGTAACACACTGATATACCCCACACCCCTCACTTTAACACACTGATATACCCCACACTCCTCACTGTAACACACTGATATACCCCACACCCCTCACTGTAACACACTGATATACCCAACACCCCTTACTGTAACACCCTGATATATCCCACACCCCTCACTGTAACACACTGATATACCCCACACCCCTCACTGTAACACACTGATATATCCCACAACTCTCAGTGTAACACACTGATATACCCCACACCCCTCACTGTAACACACTGATATATCCCACACCCCTCACTGTAACAAACTGATATACCCCACACTCCTCACTGTAACACACTGATATACCCCACACCCCTCACTGTAACACACTGATATACCCCACACCCCACACTGTAACATACCGATATACCCCACACCCCACACTGTAACACTCCGATATACCCCACACCCCTCACTGTAACACAGTGATATATCCCAAACCCCTCACTGTAACACACTAATATACCCCACACCCCTCACTGTGACACACTGATATACCCCACACCCCTCACTGTAACACACTGATCTATCCCTCAGCCCTCACTGTAACACACTGATATATCCCACACTCCTCACTGTAACACAGTAATATACCCCACACCCCTCACTGTAACACACTGATATACACCACACCCCTCACTGTGACACACTGATATACCCCACACCCCTCACTGTAACACACTAATATACCCCACACCCCTCACTGTAACACACTGATATACCCCACACTCCTCACTGTAACACACTGATATATCCCACACCACTCACTGTAACACACTGATATACCCCACACCCTTCACTGTAACACACTGATATACCCCGCACCCCTCACTGTAATACCCTGATATACCCCACACCCCTCACTGTAACACCCTGGGACACCACACACCCCTCACTGTAATACCCTGATATACCCCACCCCCCTCACTGTAACACACTGATATACCCCACACCCCTCACTGTAACACCCTGATATACCCCACACCCCTCACTGTAACACAGTGATATACCCCACACACCTCACTGTAACACCCTGATATACCCCACACCCCTCACTGTAACACAGTGATATACCCAACACCCCTCACAGAAACACACTGATATACCCCACACCCCTCACTGTAACACACTGATATATCCCACACCCTTCACTGTAACACACTGATATACCCCGCACCCCACACTGTAACACACTGATATACCCCGCACCCCACACTGTAACACACTGATATACCCCGCACCCCACACTGTAACACACTGATATACCCCGCACCCCTCACTGTAACACACTGATATACCCCACACCCCTCGCTGTGACACCCCACACCCCTCACTGTAACACACTGATATATCCCACACCCCTCACTGTAACACACTGATATACCCCACACCCCTCACTGTGACACACTGATACACCCCACACACCTCACTGTAACACACTGATATACCCCACACCCCTCACTGTAACACACTGATCTATCCCTCAGCCCTCACTGTAACACACTGATCTATCCCTCAGCCCTCACTGTAACACACTAATATACCCCACACCCCTCACTGTAACACACTGATATATCCCACACCCCTCACTGTAACACACTGATATATCCCACACCCCTCACTGTAACACACTGATATACCCCACACCCCTCACTGTGACACACTGATACACCCCACACACCTCACTCTAACACACTGATATACCCCACACCCCTCACTGTAACACACTAATATACCCCACACCACTCACTGTAACACACTGATATATCCCACACCCCTCACTGTAACACACTGATATATCCCACACCCCTCACTGTAACATCCTGATATACCCCACACCCCTCACTGTAACACACTGATATATCCCACACCCCTCACTGTAACACACTGATATACCCCACACCCCTCACTTTAACACACTGATATACCCCACACTCCTCACTGTAACACACTGATATACCCCACACCCCTCACTGTAACACACTGATATACCCAACACCCCTTACTGTAACACCCTGATATATCCCACACCCCTCACTGTAACACACTGATATACCCCACACCCCTCACTGTAACACACTGATATATCCCACAACTCTCAGTGTAACACACTGATATACCCCACACCCCTCACTGTAACACACTGATATATCCCACACCCCTCACTGTAACAAACTGATATACCCCACACTCCTCACTGTAACACACTGATATACCCCACACCCCTCACTGTAACACACTGATATACCCCACACCCCACACTGTAACATACCGATATACCCCACACCCCACACTGTAACACTCCGATATACCCCACACCCCTCACTGTAACACAGTGATATATCCCAAACCCCTCACTGTAACACACTAATATACCCCACACCCCTCACTGTGACACACTGATATACCCCACACCCCTCACTGTAACACACTGATCTATCCCTCAGCCCTCACTGTAACACACTGATATATCCCACACTCCTCACTGTAACACAGTAATATACCCCACACCCCTCACTGTAACACACTGATATACACCACACCCCTCACTGTGACACACTGATATACCCCACACCCCTCACTGTAACACACTGATCTATCTCTCAGCCCTCACTGTAACACACTAATATACCCCACACCCCTCACTGTAACACACTGATATACCCCACACTCCTCACTGTAACACACTGATATATCCCACACCACTCACTGTAACACACTGATATACCCCACACCCTTCACTGTAACACACTGATATACCCCGCACCCCTCACTGTAATACCCTGATATACCCCACACCCCTCACTGTAACACCCTGGGACACCACACACCCCTCACTGTAATACCCTGATATACCCCACCCCCCTCACTGTAACACACTGATATACCCCACACCCCTCACTGTAACACCCTGATATACCCCACACCCCTCACTGTAACACAGTGATATACCCCACACACCTCACTGTAACACCCTGATATACCCCACACCCCTCACTGTAACACAGTGATATACCCAACACCCCTCACAGAAACACACTGATATACCCCGCACCCCACACTGTAACACACTGATATACCCCACACCCCTCACTGTAACACACTGATATACCCCACACCCCTCACTGTAACACACTGATATATCCCACACCCTTCACTGTAACACACTGATATACCCCGCACCCCACACTGTAACACACTGATATACCCCGCACCCCACACTGTAACACACTGATATACCCCGCACCCCACACTGTAACACACTGATATACCCCGCACCCCTCACTGTAACACACTGATATACCCCACACCCCTCGCTGTGACACCCCACACCCCTCACTGTAACACACTGATATATCCCACACTCCTCACTGTAACACACTGATATACCCCACACCCCTCACTGTGACACACTGATATATCCCACACCCCTCACTGTGACACACTGATATACCCCACACCCCTCACTGAAACACACTGATATATCCCACACCCCTCATTGTAACTCACTGATATACCCCACACCCCTCACTGTGACACACTGATACACCCCACACACTTCACTGTAACACACTGATATACCCCACACCCCTCACTGTAACACACTGATATATCCCACACCCCTCACTGTAACACCCTGATATACCCCACACCCCTCACTGTAACACACTGATATATCCCACACCCCTCACTGTAACACACGGATATATCCCACACCCCTCACTGTAACACCCTGATATACCCCACACCCCTCACTGTAACACACTGATATATCCCACACCCCTCACTGTAACACTCTGATATACCCTACACCCCTCACTGTAACACCCTGATATACCCCACACCCCTCACTGTAACACACTGATATATCCCACACCCCTCACTGTAACACACTGATATACCCCACACCCCTCACTGTAACACACTGATATACCCCACAATCCTCACTGTAAAACACTGATATACCCCACACCCCTCACTGTAACACACTGATATACCCCACACTCCTCACTGTAAAACACTGATATACCCCACACCCCTCACTGTAACACACTGATATACCCCACACCCCTCACTGTAACACACTGATACACCCCACACCCCTCATTGTAAAACACTGATATACCCCACACCCCTCACTGTAACACACTGATATACCCCACACCCCTCACTGTAACACACTGATATACCCCACACTCCTCACTGTAAAACACTGATATACCCCACACCCCTCACTGTAACAAACTGATATACCCCACACTCCTCACTGTAACACACCGATATACCCCACACCCCTCACTGTAACACACCGATATACCCCACACCCCACACTGTAACATACCGATATACCCCACACCCCACACTGTAACACACCGATATACCCCACACCCCTCACTGTAACACACTGATATATCCCAAACCCCTCACTGTAACACACTGATATACCCCACACCCCTCACTGTAACACACTGATATACCCCACACCCCACACTGTAACACCCTGATATACCCCACACCCCTCACTGTAACACCCTGATATACCCCACACCCCTCACTATAACACACTGATATATCCCACACCCCTCACTGTAACACACTGATATACCCCACACCCCTCACTGTAACACACTGATATACCCCACACCCCTCACTGTAACACAATGATATATCCCACACCCCCTAATGTAACACACTGATATACCCCACACCCCTCACTGTAACACACTGATATACCCCACACCCCTCACTGTAACACACTGATATACCCCACACCCCTCACTGTAACACAATGATATATCCCACACCCCCTAATGTAACACACTGATATACCCCACACCCCTCACTGTAACACACTGATATATCCCACACCCCCACTGTAACACACTGATATATCCCACACCCCCACTGTAACACACTGATATATCCCACACCCCTCACTGTAACACACTGATACACCCCACACCCCTCACTGTAACACACTGATAAACCCCACACCCCTCACTGTAACACACTGATACACCCCACACCCCTCACTGTAACACCCTGATATACCCCACACCCCTCACTGTAACACACTGATATACCCCACACCCCTCACTGAAACACACTGATATACCCCACACCCCTCACTGTAACACACTGATATACCCCACACCCCTCACTGTAAAACACTGATATATCCCACAACCCCTCACTGTAACACACTGATATATCCCACACCCCCTAATGTAACACACTGATATACCCCACACCCCTCACTGAAACACCCTGATGTACCCCACACCCCTCACTGTAACACCCTGATATACCCCACACCCCTCACTGTAACACACTGATATATCCCACACCCCTCACTGTAACACACTGATATATCCGACATCCCTCACTGTTACACACTGATATATCCCACACCCCTCACTGTAACACACCGATTACCCCGCACCCCTCACTGTAACACACTGATATACCCCACACCCCTCACTGTAACACACTGATAAACCCCACACCTCTCACTGTAACACCCTGATGTACCCCACACCCCTCACTGTAACACACCGATATACCCCACACCCCTCACTGTAACACACTGATATATCCCACACTCCTCACTGTAACAAACTGATATACCCCACACCCCTCACTGTAACAAACTGATATACCCCACACCCCTCACTGTAACACACTGATATACCCCACACCCCTCACTGTAACACACTGATATACCCCACACCCCTCACTGTAACACACTGATATACCCCACACCCCACACTGTAACACACCGATATACCCCACACCCCTCACTGTAACACCCTGATATACCCCACACCCCTCACTGTAACATACTGATATATCGCACAGCCCTCACTGTAACACAATGATATATCCCACACCCCTCACTGGAACACACTGATGTATCCCACACCCCTCACTGTAACACACTGATATACCCCACACCCCTCACTGTAACACCCTGATATACCCCACACCCCTCACTGTAACACTCTGATATACCCTACACCCCTCACTGTAACACCCTGATATACCCCACACCCCTCACTGTAACACACTGATATATCCCACACCCCTCACTGTAACACACTGATATACCCCACACCCCTCACTGTAACACACTGATATATCCCACACCCCTCACTGTAACACACTGATATACCCCACACCCCTCACTGTAACACACTGATATATCCCACACCCCTCACTGTAACACATTGATATACCCTACACCCCTCACTTTAACAAACTGATATACCCCACACCCCTCACTGTAACACACTGATATCTCCCACACCCCTCACTGTAACTCACTGATATACCCCACACCCCTCACTGTAAAACACTGATATACCCCACACTCCTCACTGTAACACACTGATATTCCCCACACCCCCCACTGTAACACACTGATATACCCCACACTCCTCACTGTAACACACTGATATACCCCACACCCCTCACTGTAAGACACTGATATACCCCACACCCCTCACTGTAAGACACTGATACACCACACACCCCTCACTGTAACACACTGATATACCCCACACCCCTCACTGTAATACACTGATATACCCCACACCCCTCGCTGTAACACCCTGGGACACCCCACACCCATCACTGTAACACACTGATATATCCCACACCCCTCACTGTAACACACTGATATACCGCACACGCCTGACTGTAAAACACTGATATACCCCACACCCCTCATTGTAACACACTGATATACCCCACACCCCTCACTGTAACACACTGATATACCCCACACCCCTCACTGTAACACACTGATATATCCCACACCCCTCACTGTAACACACTGATGTATCCCACACCCCTCACTGTAACACACTGATATACCCCACACCCCTCACTGTTACACACTGATATATCCCCACACCCCTCACTGTAACACACTGATATATCCCACACCCCTAACTGTAACACACCGATATACCCCGCACCCCTCACTATAACACACTGATATACCCCACACCCCTCACTGTAACACACTGATATATCCCACACCCCTCACTGTAACACACTGATATATCCCACACCCCTCACTGTAACACACTGATATACCCCACACCCCTCACTGTAACACACTGATATACCCCACACCCCTCACTGTAACACACTGATATATCCCACACTCCTCACTGTAACACACTGATCTATCCCTCAGCCCTCACTGTAACACACTGATCTATCCCTCAGCCCTCACTGTAACACACTGATATATCCCACACTCCTCACTGTAACACACTAATATACCCCACACCCTCACTGTGACACAGTGATATACCCCACACCCCTCACTGTAACACACTGATATATCCCACACTCCTCACTGTAACACACTAATATACCCCACACCCCTCACCCCTCACTTTGACACACTGATATACCCCACACTCCTCACTGTAACACACTGATATATCCCACACCACTCACTGTAACACACTGATATACCCCACACCCTTCACTGTAACACAGTGATATACCCCACACCCTTCACTGTAACACAGTGATATACCCCGCACCCCTCACTATAACACACTGATATACCCCGCACCCCTCACTGTAATACCCTGATATACCCCGCACCCCTCACTGTAATACCCTGATATACCCCACACCCCTCACTGTAACACACTGATATACCCAACACCCCTCACAGAAACACACAGATATACCCCACACCCCTCACTGTAACACACTGATATATCCCACACCCTTCACTGTAACACACTGATATACCCCGCACCCCTCACTGGAACACACTGATATTCCCCGCACCCCTCACTGTAATACCCTGATATACCCCACACCCCTCGCTGTAACACCCTGGGACACCCCACACCCCTCACTGTTACACCCTGATATACCCCACACCCCTCAATTTAACACTCTGATACACCCCACACACCTCACTGTAACACACTGATATACCCCACACCCCTCACTGTAACACCCTGATATACCCCACACCCCTCACTGTAACACACTGATCTATCCCTCAGCCCTCACTGTAACACCCTGATATACCCCACACCCCTCACTTTAACAAACTGATATACCCCACACCCCTCAATTTAACACTCTGATACACCCCACACACCTCACTGTAACACACTGATATACCCCACATCCCTCACTGTAACACCCTGATATACCCCACCCCCCCTCACTGTAACACCCTGATATACCCCACACCCCTCACTGTAACACACTGATATACCCCACACCCCTCACTGTAACACACTGATATACCCCACACCCCTCACTGTAACACACTGATATACCCCACACCCCTCACTGTAACACACTGATATATCCCCACACCCCTCACTGTAACACACTGATATACCCCACACCCCTCACTGTAACACACTGATATATCCCACACCCCTCACTGTAACACACTGATATACCCCACACCCCTCACTGTAACACACTGATATATCACACACCCCTCACTGTAACACACTGATATATCCCACACCCCTCACTGTAACACACTGATATATCCCACACCACTCACTGTAAAACACTGATATACCCCACACCCCTCACTGTAACACACTGATCTATCCCTCAGCCCTCACTGTAACACACTAATATACCCCACACCCCTCACTGTAACACACTGATATATCCCACACCCCTCACTGTAACACACTGATATACCCCACACCCCTCACTGTGACACACTGATACACCCCACACACCTCACTGTAACAACCTGATATACCCCACACCCCTCACTGTAACACACTGATATATCCCACACCCCTCACTGTAACACACTGATATACCCCACACCCCTCACTGTAACACACTGATATATCCCACACCGCTCACTGTAACACACTGATCTATCCCTCAGCCCTCACTGTAACACACTGATCTATCCCTCAGCCCTCACTGTAACACACTAATATACCCCACACCCCTCACTGTAACACACTGATATATCCCACACCCCTCACTGTAACACACTGATATATCCCACAACCCTCACTGTAAAACTCTGATATACCCTACACCCCTCACTGTAACACCCTGATATACCCCACACCCCTCACTGTAACACACTGATATACCCTACACCCCTCACAGTAACACCCTGATATACCCCACACCCCTCACTGTAACACACTGATATATCCCACACCCCTCACTGTAACACACTGATATACCCCACACTCCTCACTGTAACACACTGATATACCCCACACCCCTCACTGTAACACACTGATATATCCCACACCCCTCACTGTAACACACTGATATACCCTACACCCCTCACTGTAACACCCTGATATACCCCACACCCCTCACTGTAACACCCTGATATACCCCACACCCCTCACTGTAACACACTGATATACCCCACACCCCTCACTGTAACACACTGTTATATCCCACACCCCTCACTGTAACACATTGATATACCCCACACCCCTCGTTTTACACACTGATATACCCCACACCCCTCACTGTAACACACTGATATACCCCACACCCCTCACTGTAACACGCTGATACACCCCACACCCCTCACTGTAACACACTGATATACCCGACACCCCTCACTGTAACACCCTGATATACCCCACACCCCTCACTGTAACACACTGATATACCCCACACCCCTCACTGTAACACCCTAATATACCCCACACCCCTCACTGTAACACACTGATATACCCCACACACCTCACTGTAACACCCTGATATACCCCACACCCCTCACTTTAACAAACTGACATACCCCACACCCCTCACTGTAACACACTGATATCTCCCACACCCCTCACTGTAACTCACTGATATACCCCACACCCCTCACTGTAACACACTGATATACCCCACACCCCTCACTGTAACACACTGATATACCCCACACCCCTCACTGTAACACCCTGATATACCCCACACCCCTCACTGTAACACACTGATATACCCCACACCCGTCACTGTAACACCCTGATATACCCCACACCCCTCACTGTAACACACTGATATCTCCCACACCCCTCACTGTAACTCACTGATATACCCCACACCCCTCACTGTAACACACTGATATACCCCACACCCCTCACTGTAACTCCCTGATATACCCCACACCCCTCACTGTAACACACTGATATCTCCCACACCCCTCACTGTAACACACTGATATACCCCACACCCCCCCACTGTAACACACTGATATACCGCACACTCCTCACTGTAACACACTGATATACCCCACACCCCTCACTGTAAGACACTGATATACCCCACACCCCTCACTGTAACACACTGATATACCCCACACCCCTCACTGTAACACACTGATATACCCCACACTCCTCACTGTAACTCACTGATATGCCCCACACCCCTCACTGTAACACACTGATATACCCCACACCCCTCACTGTAAACCACTGATATACACCACACCCCTCACTGTAACACACTGATATACCCCACACCCCTCACTGTAACTCACTGATATACCCCACACCCCTCACTGTAACACACTGATATACCCCACACCCCTCACTGTAACACACTGATATACCCCACACCCCTCACTGTAACACACTGATATACCCCACACCCCTCACTGTAACACACTGAATGATCCCACACCCCTCACTGTAACACTCTGATATACCCTACACCCCTCACTGTAACACCCTGATATACCCCACACCCCTCACTGCAACACACTGATATATCCCACACCCCTCACTGTAACACTCTGATATACCCCACACCCTTCACTGTAACACCCTGATATATCCCACAACCCTCACTGTAACACCCTGATATACCCCACACCCCTCACTGTAACACACTGATATACCCCACACCCCTCACTGTAACACTCTGATATACCCCACACCCTTCACTGTAACACCCTGATATATCCCACAACCCTCACTGTAACACACTGATATATCCCACACCCCTCACTGTAACACACTGATATATCCCACAACCCTCACTGTAACACACTGATATATCCCACACCCCTCACTGTAACACACTGATATATCCCACACCCCTCACTGTAACACACTGATATACCCCACACCCCTCACTGTAACACACTGATATACCCCACACCCCTCACTGTAACACACTGATATATCCCACAACCCTCACTGTAACACCCTGATATATCCCACAACCCTCACTGTAACACCCTGATATATCCCACACCCCTCACTGTAACACACTGATATACCCCACACCCCTCACTGTAACACACTGATATATCCCACACCCCTCACTGTAACACTCTGATATACCCTACACCCCTCACTGTAAAACACTGATATACCCCACACCCCTCACTGTCACACACTGATATATCCCACACCCCTCACTGTAACACACTGATATATCCCACACCCCTCACTGTAACACCCTGATATACCCCACACCCCTCACTGTAACACACTGATATATCACACACCCCTCACTGTAACACACTGATATACCCCACACCCCTCACTGTAACACACTGATATACCCCACACCCCTCACTGTAACACACTGATATACCCCACACCCCTCACTGTAACACACTGATATACCCCACACCCCTCACTTTAACACACTGATATATCCCACACCCCTCACTGTAACACACTGATATACCCCACACCCCTCACTGTAACACACTGATATACCCCACACTCCTCACTGTAAAACACTGATATACCCCACACCCCTCACTGTAACACACTGATATACCCCACACCCCTCACTGTAAAACACTGATATACCCCACACCCCTCACTGTAACACACTGATATACCCCACACCCCTCACTGTAACACACTGATATACCCCACACTCCTCACTGTAAAACACTGATATACCCCGCACCCCTCACTGTAACACACCGATATACCCCACACCCCTCACTGTAACACACCGATATACCCCACACCCCACACTGTAACATACCGATATACCCCACACCCCACACTGTAACACACCGATATACCCCACACCCCTCGCTGTAACACACTGATATATACCAAACCCCTCACTGTAACACATCGATATACCCCACACCCCTCACTGTAACACACTGATATACCCCACACCCCACACTGTAACACACCGATATACCCCACACCCCTCACTGTAACACACTGATATACCCCACACCCCTCACTGTAACACCCTGATATATCCCAAACCCCTCACTGTAACAAACTGATATACCGCACACCCCTCACTGTGACACACTGATATACCCCACACCCCACACTGTAACACACCGATATACCCCACACCCCTCACTGTAACACCCTGATATACCCCACACCCCTCACTGTAACACACTGATATATCCCACACCCCTCACTGTAACACACTGATATACCCCACACCCCTCACTGTAACACACTGATATATCCCACACCCCTCACTGTAACACACTGATATACCCTACACCCCTCACTGTAACACCCTGATGTACCCCACACCCCTCACTGTAACACCCTGATATACCCCACACCCCTCACTGTAACACACTGATATATCCCACACCCCTCACTGTAACACACTGATATATCCGACACCCCTCACTGTTACACACTGATATATCCCACACCCCTCACTGTAACACACCGATTGCCCCGCACCCCTCACTGTAACACACTGATGTACCCCACACCCCTCACTGTAACACACTGATATACCCCACACCCCTCACTGTAACACACTGATATATCCCACACCCCTCACTGTAACACACTGATATATCCCACACCCCTCACTGTAACACCCTGATATACCCTACACCCCTCACTGTAACACCCTGATATACCCTACCCCCCCTTCACTGTAACACTCTGATATACCACACACCCCTCACTGTAAAACACTGATATATCCCACACCCCTCACTGTAACACTCTGATATACCCCACTCCCCTCACTGTAACACCCTGATATACCCTACACCCCTCACTGTAACACTCTGATATACCACACACCCCTCACTGTAACACACTGATATACCCCACACCTCTCACTGTAACACCCTGATGTACCCCACACCCCTCACTGTAACACACCGATATACCCCACACCCCTCACTGTAACACACTGATATATCCCACACCCCTCACTGTAACACACTGATATATCCCACACCCCTCACTGTAACACACTGATATACCCCACACCCCTCACTGTAACACACTGATATACCCCACACCTCTCACTGTAACACCCTGATGTACCCCACACCCCTCACTGTAACACACCGATATACCCCACACCCCACACTGTAACACACCGATATACCCCACATCCCTCACTGTAACACACTGATATATCCCAAAACCCTCACTGTAACAAACTGATATACCCCACACCCCACACTGTAACACACTGATATACCCCACACCCCACACTGTAACACACCGATATAAGACACACCCCTCACTGTAACACCCTGATATACCCCACACCCCTCACTGTAACACACTGATATATCCCACAGCCCTCACTGTAACACTCTGATATACCCTACACCCCTCACTGTAACACCCTGATATACCCCACACCCCTCACTGTAACACACTGATATATCCCACACCCCTCACTGTAACACACTGATATACCCCACACTCCTCACTGTAACACCCTGATATACCCTACACCCCTCACTGTAACACTCTGATATACCACACACCCCTCACTGTAACACACTGATATACCCCACACCTCTCACTGTAACACCCTGATGTACCCCACACCCCTCACTGTAACACACCGATATACCCCACACCCCTCACTGTAACACACTGATATATCCCACACCCCTCACTGTAACACACTGATATATCCCACACCCCTCACTGTAACACACTGATATACCCCACACCCCTCACTGTAACACACTGATATACCCCACACCTCTCACTGTAACACACTGATATACCCCACACCCCTCACTGTAACACACTGATATACCCTACACCCCTCACTGTAACACCCTGATGTACCCCACACCCCTCACTGTAACACCCTGATATACCCCACACCCCTCACTGTAACACACTGATATACCCCACACCCCTCACTGTAACACATTGATATACCCCACACCCCTCATTTTACACACTGATATACCCCACACCCCTCACTGTAACACTCTGATACACCCCACACCCCTCACTGTAACACACTGATATACCCCACACCCCTCACTGTAACACTCTGATATACCCCACACTCCTCACTGTAACACACTGATATACCCGACACCCCTCACTGTAACTCACTGATATACCCCACACCCCTCAGTGTAACACACTGATATACCCCACACCCCTCACTGTAACACACTGATATACCCCACACTCCTCACTATAACACACTGATATACCCCACACCCCTCACTGTAACACACTGATATACCCCACACACCTCAGTGTAAAACACTGATATACCCCACACCCCTCACTGTAAAACACTGATATACCTCACACTCCTCACTGTAACACACTGATATACCCCACACCCCTCACTGTCACACACTGATAAACCCCACACCCCTCGTTTTACACACTGATATACCCCACACCCCTCACTGTAAGACACTGATATACCCCACACCCCTCACTGTAACACACTGATACACCACACACCCCTCACTGTAACAAACTGATATACCCCACACCCCTCACTGTAACACACTGATATATCCCACACCCCTCACTGTAACAAACTGATATACCCCACACCCCTCACTGTAACACCCTGATATACCCCACACCCCTCACTGTAACACACTGATATATCCCACAGCCCTCACTGTAACACTCTGATATACCCTACACCCCTCACTGTAACACCCTGATATACCCCACACCCCTCACTGTAACACACTGATATATCCCACACCCCTCACTGTAACACACTGATATACCCCACACTCCTCACTGTAACACACTGATATACCCCACACCCCTCACTGTAACACACTGATATACCCTACACCCCTCACTGTAACACCCTGATGTACCCCACACCCCTCACTGTAACACCCTGATATACCCCACACCCCTCACTGTAACACACTGATATACCCCACACCCCTCACTGTAACACATTGATATACCCCACACCCCTCATTTTACACACTGATATACCCCACACCCCTCACTGTAACACACTGATATACCCCACACCTCTCACTGTAACACTCTGATACACCCCACACCCCTCACTGTAACACTCTGATATACCCCACACTCCTCACTGTAACACACTGATATACCCGACACCCCTCACTGTAACACCCTGATATACCCCACACCCCTCACTGTAACACACTGATATACCCCACACCCCTGACTGTAACATCCTGATATACCCCACACCCCTCACTGTAACACCCTGATATACCCCACACCCCTGACTGTAACACACTGAGATACCCCACACACCTCACTGTAACACCCTGATATACCCCACACCCCTCACTTTAACAAACTGATATACCCCACACACCTCAGTGTAACACACTGATATACCCCACACCCCTCACTGTAACACACTGATATACCCCACACTCCTCACTATAACACACTGATATACCCCACACCCCTCACTGTAACACACTGATATACCCCACACACCTCAGTGTAAAACACTGATATACCCCACACCCCTCACTGTAAAACACTGATATACCTCACACTCCTCACTGTAACACACTGATATACCCCACACCCCTCACTGTCACACACTGATAAACCCCACACCCCTCGTTTTACACACTGATATACCCCACACCCCTCACTGTAAGACACTGATATACCCCACACCCCTCACTGTAACACACTGATACACCACACACCCCTCACTGTAACAAACTGATATACCCCACACCCCTCACTGTAACACACTGATATATCCCACACCCCTCACTGTAACAAACTGATATATCCCACACCCCTCATTGTAACACACTGATATACCCTACACCCCTCACTGTAACACCCTGATGTACCCCACACCCCTCACTGTAACACCCTGATATACCCCACACCCCTCACTGTAACACACTGATATACCCCACACCCCTCACTGTAACACATTGATATACCCCACACCCCTCACTGTAACACACTGATATATCCCACACCCCTCACTGTAACAAACTGATATACCCCACACCCCTCACTGTAACACACTGATATATCCCACACCCCTCACTGTAACACACTGATATACCCCACACCCCTCACTGTAACAAACTGATATACCCCACACCCCTCACTGTAACAAACTGATATACCCCACACCCCTCACTGTAACACACTGATACACCACACACCCCTCACTGTAACACACTGATATATCCCACACCCCTCACTGTAACACACTGACATATTCCACACCCCTAACTGTAACACCCTGATATACCCCTCACCCCTCACTGTAACACACTGATATACCCCACACCCCTCACTGTAACACACTGATATACCCCACACCCCTCACTGTAAAACACTGATATACCCCACAACCCTCACTGTAACACACTGATATATCCCACACCCCTCACTGTAACACACTGATATACCCCACACTCCTCACAGTAACACACTGATATACCTCACACTCCTCAATGTAAAACACTGATATACCTCACACTCCTCACTGTAAAACACTGATATACCCCACACCCCTCACTGTAACACCCTGATATACCCCACACCCCTCACTGTAACACACTGATATACCACACACACCTCATTGTAACACCCTGATATACCCCACACCCCTCACTTTCACAAACTGATATACCCCACACCCCTCACTGTAACACACTGATATCTCCCACACCCCTCACTGTAACTCACTGATATACCCCACACTCCTCACTGTAAAACACTGATATACCCCACAACCCTCACTGTAACACACTGATATACCCCACACCCCTCACTGTAAAACACTGATATACCTCACACTCCTCACTGTAACACACTGATATTCCCCACACCCCTCACTGTAACACACTGATATACCCCACACCCCTCGTTTTACACACTGATATACCCCACACCCCTCACTGTAAGACACTGATATACCCCACACCCCTCACTGTTATACCCTGATATACCCCACACCCCTCACTGTAACACACTGATATACCCTACACCCCTCACTGTAACACACTGATATACCCCACACCCCTCACTGTCACACACTGATATATCCCACACACCTCACTGAAAAGCACTGATATACCCTGCACCCCTCACTGTAACACACTGATATACCCTACACCCCTCACGGTAACACACTGATATACCCCACACCCCTCACTGGAACCCCTGATATACCCCACACCCCTCACTGGAACACACTGATATACCCCACACCCCTCACTGTAACACACTGATATACGCCACACCCCTCACTGTAACACTCTGGTATATCCCACACCCCTCACTGTAACACACTGATATACCCCACACCCCTCACTGTAACACACTGATATACCCCACACCCCTCACTGTCACACACTGATACACCCCACACCCCTCACTGTAACACACTGATATACCCCACACCCCTCACTGTAACACACTGATATATCCCACACCCCTCACTGTTACACACTGATATACCCCACACCCCTCACTGTGACAAACTGATATACCCCACACCCCTCACTGTAACACACTGATATACCCCACACCCCTCTCCGTAACACTCTGATATACCCCACACCCCTCACTGTAACACACTGATATATCCCACACCCCTCACTGTAACACACTGATATACCCCACACCCCTCACTGTAACACACTGATATACCCCACACCCCTCAATGTAACACACTGATATATCCCACACACCTCACTGTAACACCCTGATATACCCCACACCCCTCACTGTAACACAGTGATATATCCCACACCCCTCACTATAACACACTGATATACCCTACACCCCTCACTGCAACACACATATATCCCACACCCCTCACAGTGACACCCTGATATATCCCACACCCCTCACTGTAAAACACTGATATATCCCACACCCCTCACTGTGACACCCTGATATATCCCACACTCCTCTGTAACACCCTGATATATCCCACACCCCTCAGTGTAACACCCTGATATACCCCACACCCCTCACAGTAACACACTGACTTATCCCACACCCCACATTGTAACACACTGATATACCCCACACCCCTCACTGTAACACACTGATATATATCCCACACCCCTCACTGGAACACCCTGATATACCCCACACGCATCACTGTGACACACTGATATACCCCACACCCCTCACTGTAACACCCTGATATACCCCACACCCCTCACTGTAACACACTGATATACCCCACACCCCTCACTTTAACACACTGATATACCCCACACCCCTCACAGTAACACACTGACGGATCCCACACCCCACATTGTAACACACTGATATATCCCACACCCCTCCCTGGAACACCCTGATATACCCCACACCCCTCACTGTGACACACTGATATACCCCACACCCCTCACTGTGACACCCTGATATACCCCACACCCCTCACTGTAACACACTGATATACCCCACACCCCTCACTGCAACACACTGATATACCCCACACCCCTCACTGTAACACCCTGATATACCCCACACCACTCACTGTAACACACTGATATACCCCACACCCCTCACTTTAACACACTGATATACCCCACACCCCTCACTGTAACAAACTGATATACCCCAGACCCCGCACTGTAACACACTGATATACCCCACACCCCTCACTGTAACACACTGATATACCCCACACCCCTCACTGTAACACACTGATATACCCCACACCCCTCATTGTAACACACTGATATATCCCACGCCCTTCACTGTAACACACTGATATGCCCCACACCCCTCACTGTAACACGCTGATATACCCCACACCCCTCACTGTAACACACTGATATACCCCACACCCCTCACTGTAACACACTGATATACCCCACACCCCTCACTGTAACACACTTATATACCCCACACCCCTCATTGTAACACACTGATATATCCCACACCCTTCACTGTAACACACTGATATACCCCACACCCCTCACTGTAACACACTGATATACCCCACACCCCTCACTGTAACACACTGATATACCCCACACCCGTCATTGTAACACACTGATATATCCCACACCCTTCACTGTAACACACTGATATACCCCACACCCATCACTGTAACACACTGATATTCCCCACACCCATCACTGTAACACACTGATATACCCCACACCCCTCACTGTAACACACTAATATACCCCACACCCATCACTGTAACACACTGACATACCCCACACCCCTCACTGTAACACACCGACATACCCCACACTCCTCACTGTAAAACACTGATATACCCCACATCCCTCACTGTAACCCCCGATATAGCCCACACCCCTCACTGTAACACACTGTTATACCCCACATCCCTCACTGTAACACCCTGATATAACCCACACCCGTCACTGTAACATACTGATACGCCCCACACCCCTCACTGTAACACACTGATATACCCCACACCCCTCACTGTAACACACTGATATACCCCACAACCCTCACTGTAACACCCTGATATACCCCACACCCCTCACTGTAACACACTGATATACCCCACAACCCTCACTGTCACACACTGACATATACCACACACCTCACTGTAAAGCACTGATATACGCTGCACCCCTCACTGTAACACACTGATATATCCCACACCCCTCACTGTAACACCCTGATATACGCCACACCCCTCACTGTAAGACACTGATATACCCCACACCCCTCACTGTAACACACATATATCCCACACCCCTCACTGTAACACCCTGATATATCCCACACCGCTCACTGTAACACACTGATATATCCCACACCCCTCACTGTAACACACTGATATACCCCACACCCCTCACTGTATCACACTGATATATCCCACACCGCTCACTGTAACACACTGATATACCCCACACCCCCCACTGTAACACACTGATATATCCCACACCGCTCACTGTAACACACTGATATACCCCACACCCCTCACTGTAACACACTGATATACCCCACACCCCTCACTGTAACACACTGATATACCCCACACCCCTCACTGTAACACACTGATATACCCCACACCCCTCACTGGAACACACTGATATACCCCACACCCCTCACTGGAACACCCTGATATACCCCACACCCCTCACTGTAACACACTGATATACCCCACACCGCTCACTGTAACACACTGATATATCCCACACCCCTCATTGTAACACACTGATATATCCCACACCTCTCACTGTAACACACTGATATACCCTACACCCCTCACTGTAACACACTGATATACCCCACACCCCTCACTGTAACACACTGATATACCCCAGACCCCTCACTTTAACACACTGATATATCCCACACCCCTCACTGTTACACACTGATATACCCCACACTCCTCACTGTAACACACTGATATACCCTACACCCCTCACTGTAACACACTGATATACCCCACACCCCTCACTGTAACACACTGATATACCCCAGACCCCTCACTTTAACACACTGATATATCCCACACCCCTCACTGTTACACACTGATATACCCCACACCCCTCACTGTAACACACTGATATACCCCAGACCCCTCACTTTAACACACTGATATATCCCACACCCCTCACTGTTACACACTGATATACCCCACACCCCTCACTGTAACACACTGATATACCCCACACCCCTAACTGTAATACACCGATTAACCCCACACCCCACACTGTAACACACCGATATACCCCACACCCCTCACTGTAACACACTGATATACCCTACACCCCTCACTTTAACACACTGATATACCCCACACCCCTAACTGTAATACACCGATTAACCCCACACCCCACACTGTAACACACCGATATACCCCACACCCCTCACTGTAACACACTGATATACACCACACCCCTCACTGTAACACACTGATATACCACACACCCCTCACTGTAACACACTGATATACCCCACACCCCTCACTGTAACACACTGATATACCCCACACCTCTCACTGGAACACCCTGATATACCCCACACCCCTCACTGGAACACACTGATATACCCCACACCCCTCACTGTAACACACTGATAATTCCGACACCCCGCGCTGTAACACACTGATATATCCCACATCCCTTACTGTAACACACTGATATATCCCACACCTCTCACTGTAACACACTGATATACCCTACACCCCTCACTGTAACACACTGATATACCCCAGACCCCTCACTTTAACACACTGATATACCCCACACCCCTAACTGTAATACACCGATTAACCCCACACCCCACACTGCAACACACCGATATACCCCACACCCCTCACTGAAACACACTGATATACCCCCCACCCCTCACTGTAACACACTGATATACCCCACACCCCTCATTGTAACACACTGATATATCCCACACCCTTCACTGTAACACACTGATATACCCAACACCCCTCACTGTAACACAGTGATATACCCCACACCCCTCACTGTAACACACTGATATACCCCACACTCCTCACTGTAACACACTGATATACCCCACACCCATCACTGTAACACACTGATATACCCCACACCCTTCACTGTAACACACTGATATACCCCACACCCATCACTGTAACACACTAATTTACCCCACACTCCTCACTGTAACATACTGATATACCCCACACCCCTCGTTTTACACACTGATATACCCCACACCCCTAACTGTAACACACTGATATACCCCACACCCCTCACTGTAACACACCGACATACCCCACACTCCTCACTGTAAAACACTGATATACCCCACACCCCTCACTGTAACCCCCGATATACCCACAGCCCTCACTGTAACACACTGATATACCCCACACCCCTCACTGTAACACCCTGATATAACCCACACCCGTCACTGTAACATACTGATATATGCCACACCCCTCACTGTAACACACTGATATACACCAAACCCCTCACTGTAACACACTGATATACCCCACACCCCTCACTGTGACACCCTGATATACCCCACACCCCTCACTGTAACACACTGATATACCCCACACCCCTCACTGTAACACACTGATATACCCCACACCCCTCACTGTAACACCCTGATATACCCCACACCACTCACTGTAACACACTGATATACCCCACACCCCTCACTTTAACACACTGATATACCCCACACCCCTCACTGTAACAAACTGATATACCCCAGACCCCGCACTGTAACACACTGATATACCCCACACCCCTCACTGTAACACACTGATATACCCCACACCCCTCATTGTAACACACTGATATATCCCACGCCCTTCACTGTAACACACTGATATGCCCCACACCCCTCACTGTAACACGCTGATATACCCCACACCCCTCACTGTAACACACTGATATACCCCACACCCCTCACTGTAACACACTGATATACCCCACACCCCTCACTGTAACACACTTATATACCCCACACCCCTCATTGTAACACACTGATATATCCCACACCCTTCACTGTAACACACTGATATACCCCACACCCCTCACTGTAACACACTGATATACCCCACACCCCTCACTGTAACACACTGATATACCCCACACCCGTCATTGTAACACACTGATATATCCCACACCCTTCACTGTAACACACTGATATACCCCACACCCATCACTGTAACACACTGATATTCCCCACACCCATCACTGTAACACACTGATATACCCCACACCCCTCACTGTAACACACTAATATACCCCACACCCATCACTGTAACACACTGACATACCCCACACCCCTCACTGTAACACACCGACATACCCCACACTCCTCACTGTAAAACACTGATATACCCCACATCCCTCACTGTAACCCCCGATATAGCCCACACCCCTCACTGTAACACACTGTTATACCCCACATCCCTCACTGTAACACCCTGATATAACCCACACCCGTCACTGTAACATACTGATACGCCCCACACCCCTCACTGTAACACACTGATATACCCCACACCCCTCACTGTAACACACTGATATACCCCACAACCCTCACTGTAACACCCTGATATACCCCACACCCCTCACTGTAACACACTGATATACCCCACAACCCTCACTGTCACACACTGATATATCCCACACACCTCACTGTAAAGCACTGATATACGCTGCACCCCTCACTGTAACACACTGATATATCCCACACCCCTCACTGTAACACCCTGATATACGCCACACCCCTCACTGTAAGACACTGATATACCCCACACCCCTCACTGTAACACACATATATCCCACACCCCTCACTGTAACACCCTGATATATCCCACACCGCTCACTGTAACACACTGATATATCCCACACCCCTCACTGTAACACACTGATATACCCCACACCCCTCACTGTATCACACTGATATATCCCACACCGCTCACTGTAACACACTGATATACCCCACACCCCCCACTGTAACACACTGATATATCCCACACCGCTCACTGTAACACACTGATATACCCCACACCCCTCACTGTAACACACTGATATACCCCACACCCCTCACTGTAACACACTGATATAGCCCACACCCCTCACTGTAACACACTGATATACCCCACACCCCTCACTGGAACACACTGATATACCCCACACCCCTCACTGGAACACCCTGATATACCCCACACCCCTCACTGTAACACACTGATATACCCCACACCGCTCACTGTAACACACTGATATATCCCACACCCCTCATTGTAACACACTGATATATCCCACACCTCTCACTGTAACACACTGATATACCCTACACCCCTCACTGTAACACACTGATATACCCCACACCCCTCACTGTAACACACTGATATACCCCAGACCCCTCACTTTAACACACTGATATACCCCACACCCCTAACTGTAATACACCGATTAACCCCACACCCCACACTGTAACACACCGATATACCCCACACCCCTCACTGTAACACACTGATATACCCTACACCCCTCACTTTAACACACTGATATACCCCACACCCCTAACTGTAATACACCGATTAACCCCACACCCCACACTGTAACACACCGATATACCCCACACCCCTCACTGTAACACACTGATATACACCACACCCCTCACTGTAACACACTGATATACCACACACCCCTCACTGTAACACACTGATATACCCCACACCCCTCACTGTAACACACTGATATACCCCACACCTCTCACTGGAACACCCTGATATACCCCACACCCCTCACTGGAACACACTGATATACCCCACACCCCTCACTGTAACACACTGATAATTCCGACACCCCGCGCTGTAACACACTGACATATCCCACATCCCTTACTGTAACACACTGATATACCCTACACCCCTCACTTTAACACACTGATATACCCCACACCCCTAACTGTAATACACCGATTAACCCCACACCCCACACTGCAACACACCGATATACCCCACACCCCTCACTGAAACACACTGATATACCCCCCACCCCTCACTGTAACACACTGATATACCCCACACCCCTCATTGTAACACACTGATATATCCCACACCCTTCACTGTAACACACTGATATACCCAACACCCCTCACTGTAACACAGTGATATACCCCACACCCCTCACTGTAACACACTGATATACCCCACACTCCTCACTGTAACACACTGATATACCCCACACCCATCACTGTAACACACTGATATACCCCACACCCTTCACTGTAACACACTGATATACCCCACACCCATCACTGTAACACATTGATATACCCCACACCCCTCACTGTAACACTCTGATATACCCCACACCCCTCACTGTAACACACTAATTTACCCCACACTCCTCACTGTAACATACTGATATACCCCACACCCCTCGTTTTACACACTGATATACCCCACACCCCTAACTGTAACACACTGATATACCCCACACCCCTCACTGTAACACACCGACATACCCCACACCCCTCACTGTAAAACACTGATATACCCCACACCCCTCACTGTAACCCCCGATATACCCACACCCCTCACTGTAACACACTGATATACCCCACACCCCTCACTGTAACACCCTGATATAACCCACACCCGTCACTGTAACATACTGATATATGCCACACCCCTCACTGTAACACACTGATATACACCAAACCCCTCACTGTAACACACTGATATATGCCACACCCCTCACTGTAACACACTGATATACCCCACACCCCACACTGTCACACACTGATATACCCCACACCCCTCACTGTAACACACTGATATACCCCACACCCCTCATTGTAACACACTGATATATCCCACACCCTTCACTGTAAAACACTGATATACCCAACACCCCTCACTGTAACACACTGATATACCCCACACTCCTCACTGTAACACACTGATATACCCCACACCCATCACTGTAACACACTGATATACCCCACACCCTTCACTGTAACACACTGATATACCCCACACCCATCACTGTAACACATTAATATACCCCACACCCCTCACTGTAACACCCTGATATACCCCACACCCCTCACTGTAACACCCTGATATACCCCGCACCCCTCACGGTAACACACTGATATACCCCACACCCCTCACTGTAACACACTGATCAACCCCACACCCCTCACTGTAACACACTGATCTACCCCACACCCCTCACTGTCACACACTGATATTCCCCACACCCCTCACTGTAACACATCGATATACCCCACACCCCTCACTGTAACACACTGATACACCCCACACCCCTCACTGTAACACCCTGATATACCCCACACCCCTCACTGTAACACCCTGATATACCCCACACCCCTCACTGTAACACACTGATATACCCCACACCCCTCACTGTAACACACTGATATATCCCACACCCCTCACTGTAACACACTGATATACCCCACACCCCTCACTGTAACACACTGATATACCCCACACCCCTCACTGTAACACCCTGATATACCCCACACCCCTCACTGTAACACCCTGATATACCCCACACCCCTCACTTTAACACCCTGATATACCCCACACCCCTCACTGTAACACACTAATATACCCCACACCCCTCACTGTAACACCCTGATATATCCCACACCCCTCACTGTAACACACTGATATACCCCACACCCCTCACTGTAACACCCTGATATACCCCACACCCCTCACTGTAACACACTGAAATACCCCACACCCCTCACTGTAACACACTGATATACCCCACACCCCTCACTGTAACACCCTGATATACCCCACACCCCTCACTGTAACACCCTGATATATCCCACACCCCTCACTGTAACACACTGATATGCCCCACACCCCTCACTGTAACACACTGATATACCCCACACCCCTCACTGTAACACCCTGATATACCCCACACCCCTCACTGTAACACACTGAAATACCCCACACCCCTCACTGTAACACACTGATATACCCCACACCCCTCACTGTAACACCCTGATATACCCCACACCCCTCACTGTAACACCCTGATATACCCCACACCCCTCACTGTAACCCTCTGACGTGGTTAGGGACAGATCCAGGTTTATACCCCCTGGTGGTTTTGGGGAAACAGATCCTGCCGCAGGTTCGTGGAGTCAGCCATGACCTCCCTGTCGGACGTCCCAGGTCGATGGTCTGAATGGCCTCCCCCAGTCCCCGTGTCTCTCCCCCCCCCCTCTCCCCCCCCACCCCTCCCCCCACCCCCCCCCCCTCCCCCTCCCCCCACCCCCCCCCCTCCCCCTCCCCCTCCCCCCCCCCCTCCCCCTCCCCCTCTCACCTGACTGAAGAGTGCGTTGAGGAATGGCGAGTACATTTTGGTGGTGAGTGAGGGGGTGTCGCTGTTCTTCCTCTGGGGCTTGGCGGTCCCCCGGGGGGTCTCGGCCCCACGCCCGCTCTCCCGGAAGCTGACCGAGGGGGTCTCACTCCCCCTCCTCCCCCTGCTGCCTGCTGCCTGTCCCCCTTCCCCCCTCCCGTCGCCCAGCCCTGCCCCCTCCTTCCTGCCAGACTGACGTAGGGCTGACTTGATGGGCTTCTCCCTGGGGGTCTCTGTGCCCCTGCGGCCCTCCCCTTGCCCTGCCCCCTTTCCAGGGGGGTTCCTCTGCCTCTCTCTCTTGACATCAGTGTCCCCCTCGCTGGCCGCCTCCCGGAGTGATTCCGATGATCAGGGAGACAGGTGTTTCGGGGATTAACCTCGTATCTCAGCGAGGTGTTAGTGTTCAAGCTCATTATCCAACCGGGAAGGGACGTCAGCAACTGACTGCCCCACCCCCTCCCCTCCCCTCCTCCCTCCCTCCCCCTCCCTCCCTCTCTCCCTCCCTCTCCCTCCTCTCGCCCTCCCTCCTCTCCCCCTCCCCCTCCCTCTCACCCTCCCCCCCTCGCTCCTTTTCCCTCTCCCTCCATCTCTGTCTCTATAGCCCCCTCTCCCTGCCCCTTCCCCCTCCATCCCTCCCCCCCTCCCACTCTACCGCTCCCCCTCCCTCTCCCCCTCCTCCTCCTCCCCCTCCCGCTCCTTCTCCTTCTCCCCCAACACCTCTCCCTCTCCCTCTCCCCCTGTCTCCCTCTCCCCCTGTCTCCCTCCCTCTCCCTCCCTCCTCCCCCTCCCCATCCCCATCCCCCTCTCCCTCCCCCTCCCTCACTCCCCCTCCCTCCCCCTCCCTCACTCCCCCTCCCTCACTCCCCCTCCCTCACTCCCCCCTCCCCCTCCCCCACTCCCCCTCCCTCACTCCGCCGCCCCCACTCCCCCTCCCCCATCTCCCAACCCCTCCCTCTACCCCTCCCCTCCACCTGTCCCCGCACCATGTCCCCCTCCCCTCCCCCTCCCCTCCCCTCCCCCTCCCCTCCCCTCCCCCTCCCCATCTCCCCTCCCCTCCCCCTCCCCATCTCCCCATCTCCCCCTGCCTCTCTCCCTCCCCTCTCACCCTCCCCTCTCACCCTCCCTCTTGCCCCTTCTCCCGTCCCTCCCTCTCTCTCTCCCTCCCTCCCCCCTCCCTCTCCCCTCCCCCCCCTCCCTCCCCCCTCCCTCTCCCCTCCCCCCCCCTCCCTCCCCCCTCCCCCCTCCCCCCTCCCTCTCCCCCTCCCCCCTCCCCCCTCCCTCTCCCCTCCCCCCTCCCCCCTCCCTCTCCCTCCCCCTCCCCCCCTCCCCCCTCCCTCTCCCCTCCCTCCTCCCTCTCCCCTCTCCCCTCCCTCCTCCCTCTCCCCTCCCTCCTCCCTCTCCCCTCCCTCTCTCCCCTCCCTCTCTCCCCCCTCTCTCTCCCCCTCTCTCTTGCCCCTTCCCCCTCCCTCCTTCTCCCTCTCTCCCCCTCCCCCTCCTCTCTCTCTCTCCCCCTCTCTCCCCTCCCCCCTCCTCTCTCTCTCACCTCTCCCCCCACTCTCCCCCTCCCCCCCCATCTCTCCCCCTCCCCCCTCCCCCCCCATCTCTCCCCCTCCCCCCTCCCCCCCCATCTCTCCCCCTCCCCCCTCCCCCCTCCCCCTCCCCCCTCCCCCTCCCCCCTCCCCCTCCCCCCTCCATCTCTCCCCCTACCCCCTCCCCCTCCATCTCTCCCCCTCCCCCCTCCCCCTCCATC